>NW_017566844.1:464188-517641 GCF_001661335.1 Babjeviella inositovora NRRL Y-12698
CCAACCATGTATTCCGAACTGTCACAAGCCGAAAAACGGTTCCACAAGCTAACCTGCGCCCACTGCCGCAAGAAGAAGGAGAGGTGCGATGGGGCCTATCCCGTCTGCACAGCCTGCCGGGTCAACAAGATTTCAAAGTGTAACTACGACAAACCGGCCTCTATTGCCTACGTGCGGCACTTGGAGAAGCAGGTCCTTACCATGCAGAAGAAGTTGGACGACAAACTCGACGAATCCATCACCGTGCCGTACGAATACGTCTCACGGACGATGAAGCACACGGACTACTTCATTCGGCCGTTCCCCAACCACTTGCCGACATTGCTTGCTGAGCTACACGGGAACGAGGATGCAGAGAGCCAGGACGAATTTGACTCCGATAAAATGGTCATGAGCATCTCAGACAAACAGTTTGACGAGATCATGGCTGCTAAGGGCTTGACCACTCTTACCCGCATGGCCAACGAAGCTATCAGACAGCTGTTTGTGGGGGTTTTGCCCCGCAAAGTCTCTCGCTGCTTCGAAAAGATGGGCCCTGAAGATGAAATCCCAGACCTCTCCGAGACATACTCCTCGCCTCTTATCGGCGAGGTTGTCCAATTCTACATCAAACTCTTTGGAAATTCTTCGTATCCGTTGGGATCTCCATCGCACAACTCTATCCAACTCACCCAGGATGCGGCGTTTAGACACAAGTGGGTTACGTTGATGTCGCAAGCACTATTCGAGCCGCCTACCCAGGCATTGGCCTTTGCCTACTTCTTCCAGAGCAACTTGGAGATTCACCTAGGGGGGTCTATGACCAGATCCTGGATCTTCTTGGGCATTTCAGCCAAGATTTTGGCCAGATTATGGCAGTACTCCACCAAGGCGACCCGATTGTACTGGGTGCTATATGTGTGGGACAAGATGCTTTCCACCCTCATGAACCGTTTGCCCTTGATGGCCGAGGTTCCGCCGGCCTTCCCCGACGAAGTCGAGTTCAGCATCTTTGATGTTCACAGTGTGGAGGGCAACAGTCTGCGGAATCTCGACACCACCCCGCTTTTGATTGTGCTTTGCCGGATGACCATCATTCTTGGTGACATGTTACACGACGCTGACCGCTTTTTGCCGGTTAGAAATAACTTGTTGACGATGGCTGACAAGCTCATGGACAGCATCCCGCATGAGCTCCGAGACTCGGCGAACCAGCAGAATCTCGGCTACTACAACGCTCTCTACCACACTTTCTGTGGGATCAAGTTGCGTTTGTTGTCTTTGCAGTTTGGGTCCAGCTTCCAGGCGCAGCTACGCACGCTTCGCGGCAAGAATCCGGGCGATGCCGAGTTTAATTACTACAGCTATTCCGAGATGCACACGTTCAACCCAGCTGAGTACTTGGAAATGGTTGATACCATCCTCGAAATCCGACGCTTGATTCTTCCGTCGGAGAGGAGCAAGCAGGCGGAGGAAGAAAACACAGAGGAAAAGCGTGAGAGCTTCTTGGTGGTGCGGAAGTACTGGTTGATGACATTTATCATCATGCCGATGCACAAATTGCTAGCCAACATGAGCTTCATCGAGTACACCGAAGGATGGGCCAATAACATGGCGATGAACCATCCACAGAGGGCCGAACGCATCGACATGAACTTGTTTGTGGACTTTTTCCGCATCCTCTGGGAACAGCTCGCGTCTGAGAAGCGCTACTTTGGTCCAGCCGTGAGAGACTGTATTGAGTTCATGGCTGCCAACCCGTTAAAGATTTTGGAGAGGGACGACTACGCTTACAGCAAATCCCGCATTGAAACCTGTCTTGAGATGATCAAGGCAAACCAGGTGTTTGATCCGGATGCCAGTGAAGCCTCCGCCAACCCTGCAGCTCTGACCGAGCCGGAAAGTGTCAAACTCCAGTCTACAACTAAGCCAAAAAGATTGAGACAGGCTTCATATACCAATCCCGAGATCCTTACTGACATCAAGCAGGAGGTTGAAATGGACCCCAAGGGAGGCTGGCTGACGGAGCCGGCGGAGGTTGAATGTATCGAATCCACTCATTCTGATGGCACCAACTCAAGCCATCACCAAGTTGCCTCGCGGTACCATAACGCTCCAATTCTTGAAACCCCGCACGGTCTCGAACAAGATATGTTTGCGCCTCTGTTATTTCAACTGTACTACGGCGCCACCAGCTCTACCTCAAATAGCGAGATCTTTGCGCCGCCTATCCAGTTAATCAAAAACGACTACAACGATAAATTGACCATGGAGACGTTTTTGTTCAATGGTATGTTGGCAACTGGCGACCAGCCGCCGCAGATTTCTGATGAATTCTTAAACCACTACATCGAAGGAGGCAGCATGAACGCGTCTCAAAACGCGCACTATCCACCGTCAGGGTCATGGGGCGTGAACCAAGAGCTATTCAATAACAATCTCTTCCAAACGCCGTACTTGAGTCACCCCCGAGAAAGCCTTAAATCTCACAAGAGACACAGGCCAGATACGAACCACCCCATTGCAAGCGGGAACGGATACGGGGTTGCTGAGGTCGGTATGACCTCTCCTCGTTTCATGCAAAGCAATGACCTTGGCCGTTAGGCGTGTTCCCATTCCTTTATTAATACACTGATATATTCATATAATGCTGATAGACAAACTCGAAGGATAACTTGCTGGTGAACTTTTTTTGGTATAGATTGTCACTGGCAATAAAGAAAAAAAAACTCCGCTTCAAGTAACTCCGGATTTTCGTAAGGATAAAAATATCCATGATAAAATCCGCCCACAAGCCTATAAACCATTCTAGCTACACTTAGACGCCAATCGGTTATCTATATCTACAAGTAGCTGTTTAAGAAATCTGGGTTTAATGCAGGAATATCAAAAGGATTGCATGAACATGAGGAGCCTCGGAACGCTTTACCTCGCTCCTGTTTACCAATTGAGAGGCCTAGATAGGCTGATATCCAGCTTTTACCAGTATAAGGGCTCTTCGGAGGTAAAACTGTCTTATAACCAGCTATCGCACTTTTGGTCTCGTACTTATCACCTTGTGCACGCTTACACCATCTGCTGCAAATGAGCGTCTAGTTTATATAACATCCCTGTCCAGTGGAGCGGGTAGAGAAACAGAAAATATGCCGTGACTGCGGAGGTTATTTATTCACGTGATGACACGTGCGTATGCTTAGGGCTTTACTCCTCCGCTTGCGACAGGCCGAAAAACTTTTGCCCATCCTCTGCACTATGTCGTCCGCTGTGTATGCGTGCGAAAAATTGAGTGAAAAAATCTCCCAAAAAATCGGAAACTTGCAAAATCCTACTATATAGAAAATCCCCCAGTCTTTTTTCTTGGTCTTTTTTTTTTCCACAACAACACCCCCTTTTAAACACTAATAAACTATTGATCAAAATGGGTAGAGGTCCAAAGAAGCATCTTAAGCGTCTCGCAGCTCCATCTCACTGGATGTTGGACAAGTTGTCCGGCGTGTACGCTCCACGCCCATCCCCGGGTCCACACAAGTTGAGAGAATCCTTGCCTTTGGTTGTTTTCTTGAGAAACAGACTTAAGTACGCCTTGAACGGCCGTGAAGTCAAGGCCATCTTGATGCAGAGACACGTTAAGGTTGACGGTAAGGTCAGAACTGACACCACCTACCCAACTGGTTTCATGGATGTCATCTCCTTGGAAGCTACCAACGAGAACTTCAGATTGGTCTACGACATCAAGGGTAGATTCGCCGTCCACAGAATCACCGCCGAAGAAGCCTCTTACAAATTGGCCAAGGTCAAGAAGGTCCAATTGGGTAAGAAGTCCATCCCATACGTCGTTACCCACGACGGTAGAACCATCAGATACCCAGACCCAGCTATCAAGGTTAACGACACCGTTAAGATTGATCTCGCTACTGGTAAGATCACCGATTTCATCAAGTTCGACACTGGTAAGTTAGTCATGGTTACCGGTGGTAGAAATTTGGGGAGAGTTGGTGTCATCACCCACAGAGAGAAGCACGAAGGTGGTTTCGACTTGGTCCACATCAAGGACACCTTGGACAACTTGTTCGTCACCAGATTGACTAACGTCTTCATCATTGGTGAAGCCGGTAAGCCATACGTTTCTTTGCCAAAGGGTAAGGGTATTAAGTTGTCCATCTCTGAGGAACGTGACAGAAGAAGAGCCCAAGCTGGTTTATAAATTATATGATTATTTTTGTGTAATATAATTTTTGGTTTTTAGTACGATTGCCAGCTTATGTAGCCTTTGCTAATATTTTTGTTAGTTGTCCTTGCCTGGCCGTGGTTGCCGAAGTGAAAAGTAAGCCCGAATGCATATACACCGAAATACCTGTAGGGCTGGGCAGGTGAAAAATAAAGGCCATATGCAGATCTAATGCCAAAAGCCGTGGCACCTATTGCCTTCTCAAGTAGCGGCCCCTTCAGAACAGCTCTTTATGTTTGCATCACTCCTTTCGTATATACTATGCATATTATCTCTCTGTCAGCTGGCCTCTCTGGTAGAGGCGGTGCACATCCCGACGGTTCCCCGAAACCACACTGCACGCTACACCGTCCCACCTCCACACCCGTTGCTTTACACCTCCACCTTCACAAAGAAGCACCTTGCATTGCTCAGAAACGAGACAAAAGAGCTATTTGACTTTGCATGGAAAAGCTACATCCAATTTGGCTTCCCCTCGGACGAAGTGGCCCCCTTGACATGCATGCCCCTCGGCCCCGACTACGAGGACCCCACCAACTATTACAAAAACGACGTCATGGGAAACTACTCTCTCATGCTTTTTGATAACCTCGACACCTTTGTTGTGATGGACGACTACGAAGGGTGGCGAAATGCCCTCAGTTTGGTCAAAGAACACTACCAGGACTTCAGCATCAACGTCACGGTCCAGGTGTTTGAGGTAAATATCCGGGTCTTGGGTGGCTTGCTCTCAGCGCACTTGTTCGCGTCGGATGATAGCAGCCGGTTTAGCCTCCCAGACTACGATGGCTTCTTGCTAGACTTGGCCCATGACCTAGGCACCAGATTACTCCCGGCCTACGAGTATACTGCGAGTAAGGGCATTCCGTTACCCCGAGTCAATCTCAAGTACGGACTATCGCGCTATGTCACGGAAAACCACCAAAGGGACAACTGTGTGGCCGGGTCTACCATTATTGTGGAGTTTGGCTTGCTCAGCCGTCTTACAGGCGACGACAGGTTTTTACAGAGCTCCGTCAAAACGTTGAAGCATGTCTGGAGCAAGCGGTCCGAGCTTGGCTTGCTCCCTACAAGCTATAATCCGAGAGATGGCCAGCCAATGGACTCCTTTACGGGGATAGGTGCGTCGGTAGACTCGTTCTACGAATACTTGCTCAAATACTCGGTCTTGTTTGGCGAGGGCGACGAGCACCACGAGTTGGTGTACGGCATGTGGAAAGACAGCTACAAAGCCCTTACCGCAAACTCTCGGAACGAGTGGCTCTATGGCAATGTGGATACCAAAGCCGGCTTCATGGTGAGTGCTTGGGTTGATGCCCTTATGGCGTTTTGGCCGGGGTTGCAAGTCTTGAACGGGGACGTCAAGGACGCAGCCAGATATAACACCTTGTATTTGAAGCTATGGAACACGTATGGGGGGATCCCCGAGCGCTGGACGTTTTATCGCACCACCCAAAGGCTACCGAGTGGGGTCGACACGTTTGATCCCATCGGGTTGGAGTGGTACCCCCTCAGACCAGAGTTCATTGAAAGTTGCTACCACCTTTACAGAGCCACCAAGGACCCACTCTATCTCCAAATTGGCCAGCGGATTTTGCAGGACTTTAGAGAGGTGTTTATCGCACCGTGTGGGTTTGCCGGGTTCCAGAACATAAAGTCGGGCGAGAGGGCCAACCGAATGGAGAGCTTTGCGTTGAGCGAAACCCTCAAGTACTTGTACTTACTCTTTGACGAGGACAATTTAGTGCACTCCCATGCATTCCACAACGGCAAGAGCCTAGTGTTTAGCACGGAAGCCCACCCTCTCTGGTTCAACAACAGAATGGATCCTCGCCGGAATAAGACTTTGAAGAACTTTGGCCGTCAAGGCCAAACACAGATGGCTTCAAGCGATCTAGGGTTCAAGGCTTTGTACAAACTCGAGCAAACAGCCATGCCGGACCTTGGTGTCTTGGGCTTGAAAACAGAGCCGTTTGTCGCTCTCCACGAAGGGAGCGGTTGGTGTGAGGTCCCAGAAACCTGCCCCAAGGCTTCCGAGTTCATGTCGTCTCGGCTTCTCGGTTGGAGCGAGCTCTACCGTTTCGATAATGCGTACAAGGATGTTTTGTACAAACCTCTGTTCTATGAAAATGATTCTATCCCGAAACAAATCGAGACGGAACGCGGTTTCTACAATCTCTACTCCCATCCCCGGGGCCTTCAATGCCCCAGGGAAAAGACCACCAAAGATTACGACGTCGTTGTGGGCCCTGTGAGCAAAATACCACTAAACACGATGCTAAGAGTTGTGAGAGGAGAGCCATACATTCCGCCAACCGAAGAGGAGCTCGCGGTGGCGAAAGAGTACGAAGGGATCATTTTTCCTGGCGACATCTGGATGCCGCGCTTAGCAGGAACCAGATTGCAAGTCGAAAGCTTGAGATCCGGTCAGGTAGACTCCGCTAACATTGATATCACGACCGAGTTTGTGGAATCGTTCCACCTCACCACTAGCGATGCGATGTGTCCGTTGAACCCCAACGATCACGTCGAGTGGACGAACGTGTTGAGGTTGCGCATGGTGAACGGTCACTTAATTGGGCACAATTCCATGGTCTGGACGCTTCCATTCGATGCTACGACTGAAAAAGAAATCACGGTCGGAGAGAATGGCATTATTTTCATTACTGGGTACCCGGTAGAGAACTTGAGAGTCTGGTACGGAGTTGGTTAGGCCCGGAGCTATTCTCCCAATACTAGGTGACCCAGGCCTGGCGATGAATAATACCCTATTTAGTAATTCACACGAAAAATCCCCTTTCCCGGATCCGTTTTTCTAAGGGCTCCCTGTTTACCTTTCTGGTGCCAACGATGACTCTTATCTGATGCCCTTCATCCTATGAGCAGGCGTAGGTTATGTGACGTCAGAGATACCTCTGAAGGTGACCTCCGCTGCAAAATGTAGGACTATCCTGTATGCGCATCCCCTGAGAGATGGACACATGACGGCACAACACAGAGGAGCAAGCCTCGTACTTGTGGCCTATCATTGTAATAGGTGGTAATGAGAAGCAGCCGCTTTCACAACCTGGCATCCTAAATATAAAAACCTTTCAATCTTTCATGGCCTGTGGATTCTGCGACACTCGTGCAAGCGATAAGGATCGAAATGGCAAAGCAAATCGTATCCTGTACATTAATACCTTAACGCTCCCATATTAGGTATGAAAGTAGCGGAAGTACAGCAATTTGTCCCGTTTTGGACGCCAGGCACCGAAAACCCGGCGGGTAACCCACGTCAGAACTGATACACAGCACTGAAAAAAAAGAAACGTGGGCTCGCAGAAAAAGGAAAGGGAAGGAGAGGAAAATCTTTTTGTATGGCGGGAAGCGGCTTGGTGAAGATCTCTATACTGGCAGTATACATAGAGATAGTGCGCATCAGACGTTTAGTGCCGGCGTCAATTTTTGTACGCACTCGCTTTTTTTTTTGCGCCCACGAGGACTCCTACTTTGATTACATTTTGCGATACCTTCACGTATTTCTGTTCGAGTGTATTATATCCTCTCTCAAGACCCGGTTTTAGAGAAGCTGCTGTGATATCCCGTTTACCGCGTTTAATTGCATCCCTTGGGTCATCTATCGACCTCAACTTCGTTTTGCTTTCAGTGTACGTATCCTTTGGCCACCAACCCTGAGCCGATTACTAATGCCTTGCCAGTGGCACAGCTATCGAACTCTACTCGATTGGACTGTTAATTTATTCGATATTGCCTCAGACCATCCCATTGCTTCGCCCCCTCCCCTTTAATTAATACCATCCTCATTGCACCATGGCTGACTTTGCAAGGTCATTGTTCAGCTTTGGCGCTTACAGCAAAACCCCTACAACCACCGCGTCGCCTACCCCGGCCACCACCCCGCCACCGAACTCTGCGCCAACAAAGATCGAAGAGAGTGCCGGGCAGGCTGCAAACAACTACGCAAGCTTGCAGGCGGTGATGTCCAATTCCACAATAAACGGCCAATCTCACCAAATTTACCCTCCAGACGTCAACGTAAAGTCGCATAACTCCTCTATGTCCTCCACACAATCGCACTCAAGCCACTTCTTGCCAAAGGGCCTCACCGTGTCTGCTCCCACCACAGCTATCTCCAACGACGGATTTGCTTATGGCATCAACTCTGCAGGCGTGACGGTGACTACCGAAAGAGTGTTATCCCAGGCGGTTGCGAACGACCAGAAGTACGCCATGTCTCAGGACATGACTCCAGAGCCGCCAGCCGGCTACGGCGGCTCCCACGAAACCATCAAGGGAGGTGCTTACTTGAATAACCAAGTCTCGCCCTTAGCATCCACCCTCTCAGTGGTCGACGACACCTCTCCAGACACCGCTATCCCACGGGGGAAGTTGAGAGTGACCCTTGTGGAAGCCAGAGGCTTGAATGTTACCTCCCAGGCAGCGCAGCCATACGTCGTCTGCACCTTCGAAGCCTCGGAATTTATCACCCACGGCCCGGAGTCTGTCGACAACCCGAACCAAAACCACCTCGCCGTGCCTGGTAACCAGTTCAGAAATACTTCCTCCGCGAAACCTATCCAAACCAAGCCGGCCTATCTGCGCCAAGCTTCCACCCAAAACTTGGCCACCAATAACTTGAATGCGTGTGCGAGCGGTGCTAATCCTTCCTGGCAGCACCAAACCACCTTTGACGTCTTGGCAGCCAACGCTGAGTTGGTCATTTCGCTTTACGACGCCAACGCCGACCACCAATTCATGGGCCATGTCCGGATCACCCCGCAGACGATCACTGATGACCGCAAGTCACACGCTGCGTGGTTGCAATTGGAGCCAAGGGTTATGGGCGAGTCTGTCAGTGGCCAAATCAAGGTGAGATGGCAATTCATGACCACTGGAAAACGTCACTATGGCCCAGAGGACTTTGAAGTCTTGAGATTGTTGGGTAAGGGAACCTTCGGTCAGGTGTTCCAGGTACGTAAGACGGACACCGACCGAATCTACGCCATGAAGGTTTTATCCAAGAAGGTTATCGTTCGCAAGAAGGAGGTGGCCCACACCATTGGGGAGAGAAACATCTTGGTTAGAACCGCCTCTGCCTCCTCTTTTATTGTGGGGTTGAAGTTCTCGTTCCAAACCCCGTTGGACTTGTACCTTGTCACCGACTACATGTCTGGTGGTGAGCTATTCTGGCACTTGCAAAAGGAGGGCAGGTTTGCCGAGGACCGTGCCAAGTTTTACATTGCCGAATTGGTTCTCGCCTTGGAGCACTTGCACGACAACGATATTGTGTACAGAGATTTAAAGCCAGAAAATATCTTGTTGGATGCCAATGGGCACATTGCTTTGTGTGACTTTGGGTTATCCAAGGCTAACTTGGCTTCCAACGGTACCACCAACACTTTCTGCGGTACTACCGAGTACTTGGCCCCCGAAGTTTTGTTGGACGAGTCGGGATACACCAAGATGGTTGATTTTTGGTCCTTGGGTGTTTTGATTTTTGAAATGTGCTGCGGTTGGTCTCCGTTCTACGCCGAGAATACCCAGCAGATGTACAAGAACATTGCCTTTGGGAAGGTTAGATTTCCAAAAGAAGTTTTGTCTGCCGAAGGGAGATCCTTCGTTAAGGGCTTGTTAAATCGAAACCCAAAGCACCGGTTGGGCGCTACCGATGATGCCCGTGAATTACGGGCCCACCCATTCTTCCACGACATTGACTGGACCTTGTTGAGAGAAAAGAGAATCCCGCCTCCTTTCAAGCCTCACTTGGCTTCTGAACTTGACACTTCCAACTTTGACCCAGAGTTTACCCAGACATCTGCTTCGGTGATCAATAACCAGTTCCACTTGGCCACCACTCCGTTGTCTCCTGGCCTCCAGGCAAATTTTAGTGGGTTCACGTATGTCGACGACTCGGCTATGGACGACCATTTCCACTCGTCGAGTAACTTCAACTCCCACCGCAAAATCCAAAACTCGTTCAGGGCCCCGGGCTCGTTTATCCCGGGCAACCCTAACCTTCCACCAGATGAGGATGCCACCATTGATGAAGATGAGTCAAACAATGGTCACTTGATGGACATTGACGAAGATCACAATATGGACGACGATGAGTTTGGCGGTCAATTTGATCTTTAGAGACATGGCCGTATCGCTTTTATGTCTCTCGACACCCGGTTAGGTCGAGGCTTTGTTTCACGTGTACTTTATTTTTGCTCTTTTTTGGGTTAGACTCTCACTTCTGTTTTTTTTTTCTTCTTGGGTCGTGTTAATGTATCAGCTTTTTATGAACCCGGCCGGCACAAAACTTCATTATGATTCCTGGTTCTTTTATAGAACGAAACCCATTTTGTATAGGTTGAATTCAATTGAGGCCTAGCTTAGAGGCGGGTCTGCCAAGACCTCGTAAGCTGCGTAGTTTGTATACATAGACTTATAACACCTGCGTAGTTTGTATACATAGACTTATAACACCTGCGTAGTTTGTATACATAGACTTATAACACCTGCGCAGTTCGCATACACGAGGGCCGAGTCCCGCCGCTCTAATAGGGAGATATACCCCGGACAGTAATAACAAAGCACCTACACCGAGATGACACTAGCATGGTTCGATGGTAACCCCCCATGGCCTAAACTACCGTGTTTCGCGGTCCGAGATCCACTGTACGTCAACGTCTTCCAGGCACAGCCGACCTGGGCAGCCCCCTAATTTGAGCTCCGAGGGCAATACGCACGGCGTTGGGTAGGTTTGTGCAGGACCGAAACGCCGAAAAATACCGTCACGTGACCGGTTGTTATGTTCCGGGGAGACCGCTAGAGTTTTTCTAACCGAGGCTTGAGCTCCTGCAATTGACAAGGAGAGGTACAAGATGAGCGGTGGATAACGACCCACTCCTCTTCACCACACAACTCCCCCCACTACCCCCACGACCAATCGTGCACCTATTGTTGTAACACGCGACGTATGGAAACGACCCCCATAGCTATCCCCTGAAACTCCTTCTATCGCTGAAAGCAGGCCCAACGCAATACAAAGAAAACACAGCACACAATGACCGACACCATTTCGCCTCCCGCAGTCAGTCTGGGCTCCACTGACTTTGTTAAAAAGCTATTTCAAATGCTCGAGTTTGAAAACTACAAGGATATCGTGCGCTGGGCAAGCAATGGTGAGTCTTTTGTGGTGCTCGACACTAACGAATTTACAAAAGAGATACTCCCGAAGCATTTTAAACACAGTAACTTCGCGTCGTTTGTGAGGCAGTTGAACAAGTACGACTTCCACAAGGTCAAGAACCTGGGCGAGGAAAAGACAAAGCAAGAGTACGGCGACGACGCATGGGAGTTCAAACATCCGGACTTCCGTCAGAACGACCGTGAGTCGCTTGAAAACATCAAGCGCAAAGGCCCGTCGCAGAAGAAGACAGCTGGTGAGAGCTCTGAAACGCTTGGCTTGAGCAGCGATGTCAAGAGCCTCATGGATAACCAGAAGGTGCTCCATAGCGAGTTGAAGATGTTAAACACAAAGTACCAGACGGTAGTGGACAATGTGGCAAATTTGAAGATCTTGAACGACCGCTACCACCACTCGTTATCGTCGCTTGTGGGGTACTTGAACAGTGCCGGTATCAAGGTCCCTCCCTTGGATCTCCCAGACCCGTTCAGTGTTTCTCCCACCGTCCAGCAGCTGCTCAAGAGCCAGATGCCGTTCCAGCCGCAGCATTCGCGCGGGTCCTCTTCCCACGACGCAATTCTAGATCCGTTCGGCTCGACTCTTTCGGTGAAAGCCTCCCAGGTAGACCTCACGCAGCTAGCACCGGCGCTGATCGCTGCGCCAGCCCAGAGATCTCAGATCGCGATGGTACCGGGTGAACCGTACAAGTTCCACGTGCTCCTCGTGGAAGACGACAACGTGTGTATCCAGCTCTGCCGAAAGTTCCTTGTGAAGTACGGGTGCACTGTGGAGGTCGTCACCGATGGTCTCTCTGCGGTCTCCGTGGTGGAAAAAGTCAAGTACGACTTGGTGCTTATGGACATCGTGATGCCAAATCTAGACGGAGCGTCCGCCACCTCCATCATCAGATCTTTTGACCAGGCTACCCCCATCATTGCCATGACCGGGAATATTGAGGATGCAGACTTGGTCACGTACTTGCAGCACGGGATGAGCGATATCTTGGCCAAGCCATTCACCTCCACGGACTTATATATGATGTTGGAGAAGCACTTGATTAACAAGAGCAGTGGCCACTTGAACGGTGACCACGCTCCGCTCCAGGGCCCTCCACAGCAGACGTTGCCGCTTCCGAGTGCGTCGTTGGTCAACCCCACCGCCGGCCTCACGCTCCCGTCGCAGTCCGACGAGTTACTAGTCCAGCCGATGAAGAAGCAGCGGCTAGATTAATGAACTCGGGAAAAAGCCTGGCGATACAGATCAAGGTTCTATTTTTTATATTTTACCCAAAAGCATTTATATCGCCGCCTTCAACTAGATTTAATTATCATGGTAGAGAGTGAAATCTGTAGGTCTTGTAAACAAGGCTTATGAAGGTGTATACTTCAAGCCACCAACCGTAACCGTTTATGTATCGGAGTTTTCCAGCATGAAATGTCTACTAGTGTTTTGCAAGCCAGAAACCGCTCCTCTCAGAACACAGAAGCCATAGATGTGTCCCGAATCGTGATTGCCCTGGGGTGAGATCAAATAGCCACAAGGAAAACTGCTAGTGTTATACTTTTGGAATTCAAAAGGGATGTGATTGCCCTAGATCCTTTTAACTGGAAGCTTTTGGATGTGCGACTTCGTTGACTGAATTTATTAAACGCTTCCTGGAACCCCGGATGACTAACCAAGCTTCCCTGAACCTAGCAAACAATGCTACTCGGTTGATACTATGGCCTATAAGTATTGGTTTAACGCGCCATGCCGCTCACTTAGCTATTGCCACCCCGTGCTAGGTTTTGTTCACCATGGTGGGGTTAGCGCAGCCACGTACAAGGTGCGTGGGACTAAAACCTGCCAAGGTATATACTCTTGAACCGTCCAATTGCTCGTATAGCACCCCGTAAACCTGTACAATTTTCACTTACCCGCCGGACTTTCCATGGCTTAGCCTGATTTAGCGCCTTTCTGGACTATGCGGAGAGAAAACGCGCACTACGCTATCGCAGCGCGTGCTCGTAACCTGCAGAAATCGTTAACGCTGCAACCACCCACACCATTTTGTGATTTGCTATTGCTTCTGGCACACGCGCTGCGATATCGTGGTTACAGGTAATAGAGACAGGTTCTATTGCGCCGTTATCGTACTACAGATCCAATTGAACTTTTATTGGTATTTACCCCGACCTGCCTTTTGCCCATTCCCCCGTAACACAAAGAGAGCCTTCACATACTATGGCATTCTTGTTTAAGCGAAACCCGAAGACACCCGGTGAGGTGGTGCGACTGTTGAACGAGCAGGTTGCCAAGATCGACACCACCAACGATAGACGAAAGGTATGTAAGCGAAACTTTTGCGTGGATCCGTACTAACCACCCAGGCCCAGGACGAAGCGGCGAGATACTTGAAACAGATGAAACTCATTTTACATGGCGACGATGAAACGGATCCCGTGCCCGACCAGATTGCGCAACTAGCGCAGGAGATATATCAGACGGACACTTTGTTTGTGTTGGTGGACCACCTCGGGAGCTTGGACTTTGACTCGAGAAAAGACGTGGTTACCTTGTTCTCCTCGTTGCTCCGACGGCAAATAGGGAGCCGTGCTCCCACCGTGGATTATCTCTTGTCCAAGCCTAAGATCCTCCTTTTGCTCCTAAAAGGCCCGGAAAATCCAGAAATCGGCTTGGTCTGTGGCCAGATCCTCCGCCACTGCATCAAGTTTGAAGGAATCACACGGTTCGTACTCCAGGAGCGCTGTGTCTGGAACTGCTTTCAGTATTGCCAGCTCAGCACGTTTGAGCTCGCAACCGACGCCTCCAACATCCTTTACGACCTCCTTACCGTGCACAAGAAACCCGCCAGTGAGTTTTTAACGCAGAACTACCAGTACGTCACGCTCCACCTCAACCGGCTCATTCAGCTGACAAACTACGTCACCAAGCGCCAGAGCGTGCGCTTGTTGTCCGCGTTAATCTTGGAAAGACAGAACCACTTCTTCTTGAACAAGTACGTGGACGACCCCAACAACCTCAAAGTTGTCATGCTTCTCCTCAGTGACAAGTCCAAGAATGTTCAGATCGAGGGCTTCGACATCTTCAAAGTGTTTGTGGCCAAGCCCAAAAAGGAAAAGGCCATCTTAGACGTGTTGATCAAGAACAAGGAGAACTTTATTAAGTTCTTTGAAAATTTCGTCATCGAACGCAGCAGCGGCAACCTGACGTTGATCGAAGAACGCGACTACATTCTCAGCGAGATCAAGAACTTGCCTGACATTGAGCGGAGATCCAGTGTTCCCCTGGTGTCTCAAGAGGCTGACGAACAGGTGTATGGCACCGACCCTTAGACGGTTACTTTTTTTAAAGAAAAAAATAGTGTCGACAGATTACGGAAAAATATGGAGGTTGTAACATTATTCCTAGGGATATGGTGTTGCCAGACTTGCATGTTCCTGTCATATGCAAAGTTTACACTCGCACTCTCAATGTATGGATCCATAGTTACTAGACAACCAGCACTGATAGGAAATGCGGTAGAATAACAACCCCTACTGGCCAGCTACACGCGGCTTCTACTGGTATATACTTGGGTGTACGCGGAACGGGTGAACTTAAACTACGGTCCAAACCTGAAAAATCCCCGTCAAGTCACCAATGTTCGTAATACACATCAATTCACTAGACACTCTAGGTTCTATTGAAACTAACCGAATACACTCCTCCGACTCCTGTAATTCATAAATTCCTAAGTCTCTGCTTGACCACTCCGAAACATTAGAACCCAAACATATTTCCCGCCTCATCTCCATATTATCCAGACCACATTTCCACCTCTATTTGGAAAGCGCGGTGACTTTCTCGTCGAAACGGACACTCTTTCTCCTGCCAGTCGGAAACTCGTCTGGGATGCCCAACTCGATCTCGGTCTCGCCTGCTTCCTTTGATTTGTCCAACATCTTCCTGATTTCCTCCTTGCTTTCGCCCTTCATGGCACCGGCGGAGCTCTTGCGTCTCTGGGTGGCCTTCTCGTCCTCCTTGCACTTGTTGCATGCACACATAAACCCCCAGTTGACACGTAATTCGCGCTTACGCTGCGCAACCGAGTGCGTTGGCGAGATGTATGTGGTGGTTAACTCTTCGCCAGTCTTGATGGCGCGCTTGGCGTAGACCTTGATCCCATCAGTTCTCTTTGTACCCCACTTCACCGTCACGTTCGGGTTGCAGTTGTGGTTGAGGTGCGACTGGGTGAGGAACAACGAGTTGTCGATATTATTGATGTTGTACGTACCCAAATAGTGCAAGTACTCGTCGTACTCGAGCGGGCGGCCCGGGAAACATGCGTTCAACTTGACCAAGCCCTCCTTCCACAAGATTTCCTGCTGCTCCCCCGCAAACAATGCTCCGCCAGATGCGGAGTCAAACGAGCCTGAAGTCGAATCGAGCGCCTTGTAGCGGATCGCCTGTGAAACTCTCGCCATTGCGGCAAACTGCTGCGCCTTTAACCCCGTCTTGTCCAACACGATCTGCGCATGTACGTGTCCCACACCGTAGAGCGCCGTCCAGCTCTGTTCAGAACAGTACTTCTCGAACTTGTCCCAGGCAATCGAGTCCACATACACCTTCTTGGAGGAGGCCGACGGGTTGTACACGGAGTGCTTGGTCTGTGCGTGTGTCTTGTCGGCCTTTTTGCAGTCGAGCGAGCACCACATTTCGGGACACGTGTTGCAGTCGAGGCCGCTGAGGATCTGTACACCCGATGCGTTTGATCGCGTGTGGAGCGCGCGTGAGCAGTGCGTGCACGCTTTTCCCGCGCGCACCAAGTTGACGTTCGCCAACGGCGGCACAAAAAAAAGTTGAGTCTCCTCCCAGAGCAAGGCACCTTCCGGGATTGGCTTTGTCGCGTAGAGCCCCTTCCCACTCCTTTTCGTGCTCTGCAAACGCACAAGTTCCGGCAACACCAAGTCGGGCGTTACGGACGACTGGATCTCGTTCGCATAGCAATACTGGTTGGATGTCGTGAGCAAGCCCTGGTTCTTCATCACCGTCTTGAAGCGCTTTTCCGACAAGGTCCAGTTCGGGTGAGCCTTTTTGACCAAGACATGGAGCTTCAATGCGCCAAGCGACTCAGTTGCGGAGTCCTGCTTCCATATCTTGATAACTTCGTCGATCACCTGGCGTTCGTGTGGGTTCACCGGCGCGGTTGATTCTGGAGCAGTATCTTTGTCATTGATCGTAAGGATCTCAATCTTGGGGAGTTCAGCGGGCATTATGGGTTTGTTCCAAAAGTGTTAATGGGTAATAATTGATTATTTTGATGCATGTGAAAAATTTCAGCTCAGATGCTTAAAGCGTAAAGTGCAGGAGACAGAATAAGTCACAAGATGGTGGAATGAAGTTGGTAAGCTCCTATGGTCTCACATATATTTTATATCACTTTTTACATCAGTTTTTATATCACTTTATTTAACATTCTATATTACGTTCTATATCACTTGTTATACTGTATATTTTATATTATGGTTCATCTGGACTTCTTGGATCCCACCCTATAGAGGCGTGCGTAAAACAGTGGCCAGACTTGAGGTTTACGAACCAGGCAGTGAAGCTTTTGAGAACCCAAGTATATAGTGAGGCATATATACGATCCATGCCTATGCAATAATGGAAAGCCCTTTCATTATATGTCTTTTCTCCAATCCCTCTTGCTCCCACGCAAGTACATCCCCTTCGGGAAACACTGCGGCTCAACTCTGGCTGAGATCCGAGCCCCACTTTAAACCTGAGTGCGATATTGCCATAGAACCAGACCCAGAGTACCATACACCATTACCATGAAATTCACTAGAAGCTCGTTCAAACTCCTTCCGAGAGGGGCTCGCCGCACCCAGAGGTTTGCCAGTACAGCCCCTGTCCAGCCAAAAAGATGGTCGCCATGGCTTCTTTACGGCTCGATGTTCATCGCGGGTGGCGCCACAGCACAAGCGTTGCCGTTGTTCTCTCTCTTTGAGCTCTTTTTAGAACCACTTCCGGTTCCAAATACCAGAGAAGCTGAGACCTATATTGCTAAGATCGAATCCAAGCTCCAGACGCTTCCATTGGTGCGGAAACTCTCTGCGGACCCAGCCTACACTGCGTACCGCGCATGGCAGGGGGTGGACTCTAACGTGTTGGAATCGTCGATGGTGGGCGGCACGCTCTCGGTCCCCGGTGGATTTGCCGTGAAGCCAGTCATCTTCATCAACGAAAAGACCTGCGAATCGGTCACGGTGGTGCATGTGGGCAGAAGGTTGTGCGGGTATCCATTCTTAGTCCACGGCGGGATTTTGGCAACCATTCTAGACGAGGCGTTCAAAAAGACCGCAGCGGTTTTGAGATTTGACGGGGACAAGGCAAAGGTCAAGACGGATAAGTTGACCTTGAGCTACAAGTTTCCAACTCTCGCCGATCAGTTCATTGTCGTGAAGGCCAACTTGGCTGGGGACGAAACGGGGGAGCTTACCATCAAGGGTGTGGTGGAGAATATCAGGGGTAGGCCGCTTGTGAAGGGTGAACTTGAATTCAAGAGCCCTGCATTGGTCGCCAAAATCTCCAAGAAATGGTATTTTCTCTACTTACGCTAGGAGCCAGTCATCTAGGGTTTGAATCACAAGAGGAGAAATATATCCCGTAGGATAGGGCAGAAGCACTGCAACCTGGAGGGGGCTTGGAGATGACCGATGCGTAGAATTTTAACCGGGGCATATTTTGCCGAAATTAAAACCCAGTTGTACGTTTCTACCCTGAGCGATCATTACAGACTGGGGATATTCAGAGCCCTATGTTATTTACTCAAATAGACATCCAACTTATCAAGTCTTTCCCTGACTGGGTCAAACGAGGGCCGGACATACAATCAAAGCAACGGTGCAGCATTCTTGTAAGTCTATTCTCTTTCTGGCTCTCTTCACCTCTAATTATCTGTCTTAAACCTCTAAAGTATATTCCACCTTATAAACCTCTACGAAATTATGCCGATGTAATTGTCTCTATTCTATGTGTAATAATCCCCCATATTATATCTCAGCCTTAGCTCGGAGTCGGAGATCATTTTCTAATAATCACTTATAACTTGGGGAATCATAATGTCAAATCGTACCTCGTTGCCAGATCCTCCAAGGGTCTTGCGGTGGTCAGTGTGATTATCGGTATTCAGAATAACTCCTACGTTAGCGAAATTAGAGCTTTCGGTAACCCCTGCGTTCATTCACACATATCCTTCGTCGTGAGTCTTTACGTGTTGTACCAAGTTATCACATCGAGAAAAGCCCTTGTTGCAGACCTTGCAAACATACGGCCTCTCGGCTGTGTGAACACTTCTGAAATGCCGTTTGAGATGCTCGCGACGGCCAAATGTCCCTCCGCAAATCCTACACGCATGTTGTCGGACTCTTCCAGTCGATTCATCCCCTTCTGATGCAAAAGTGTCTTTCTGTTTCTTAGAGCCAGCTCTTTGACGTTTCGTAGCGCGGTTATTCCCCGCAGATGGCATGTTGATCGTTGGGGCCCGACGACCCCTACGAACCGTGGTTTGGACAATCTTGGAGTCTGGGTATTGGTCAATGTCAAACTCTGCCAAAATCGCGTATTCTGGAACCACTTTAATCATCGTGTTGTCACATAAAAGAAATTTTCTGTGGTCACTGCCCTCCCGCATCGGTTTTGCAATCTTACCTTTCAGTTCTATTTTCCTCAACTTCTGGCCATAATTTGTTTTTGCGGGCAAACTACGGTGGCTACGGTCTGCAGCCCACGAATCACATTGTTTTCTCTCAATCCACTCTGGGTCTGAATCAATCAGTGCCGATTCCTCCTCGTCTGATCCTCCTACCTTCCATCTGAGTGTGATGAAAAAACACCTGGCCTCTTGGGGTAGTTCGGGCTCTTGAATGGCTGTGCTGACGTCCGGAGAAGAAGCCTCATTTACCAGGGGAGAAGACACAATCTCGACAGATACCGAAGGAAAGATAGACACCAAAGGCGCCGACACATGGGTAGCCACCGAAGATGGTGGAGGAGAAGTTGCCGATAAAAATAATGAGAGAGAGGTAGTTGGCAGAAATGGTGACAGAGGGTCTGGAGTTGTAGACGGCAGAAAAGAAGCTTTCGCTAGGACTGCCAATGGACTTTCAGAAGTCGTATTTTCTTCAATTTCAGTACTTACTGTCTCTCCATCGGTCGCCAGTTCGTCCAGCGAATCGACGACATCCTTGTCAAGCCCCGCTCCGTCAGTTCCCATATCGCCTCTCAGCAGAAACTCCTTAGAGTTCATGTTGTTTGTAAGCGAAGACTCAAGCGTTCTCTCGCAGAATTCGAACAGCATAGTCGAAGGACTAGCACAGGTCTCGCTCGTTTCCCCGTAAATCGAGGGGGTGGGAGAGTCTATTCCCCAGAACAGCGACGAAGCAGAATCAAACGAGGATCTCGAGTCGTATGCTTCGGGCAGTTCATTTCCTGAGTCGCCAAAATTCGCCATACGGCCTTCGGTCAAATTACAGTAGTCGGTATATGCTCCTGGGTCGTTAGACCCAAGGCGATTGACGAACGTCGGCGATATCACCGGGCTGTGTAAGCCATTGGCTCGCGGTATATGTATTTTCCGAGGCGCCTGCGAAAAATCATAGGGGAGCTTCAAACTGGCTGGCGGTGTCATCACGAAAACCTTTCTGGGATCAATTGTTCCGCTAGAGAACCCAAGGGGGTCCATGATAGTTTGGGGCGTATCCTCCACGGGTGAAAAGATCGGCGACGGGTGGGGGGCAAGCGGAAGAAACTGCCGTAAGCCAAGAACAGTGGCACTGGAGAGTTCGTGGTGTAATGTGTATGTTGGGGCTGCGATATCAATACTAATCATTATCGCAAAGGCCTAGGTGGAACTTTAGAGGACAGACATTTAGAGAAGCGGCGGGGAATCCCGCAACGGTATATATACAAAATATGTGGCAAAAACTGGTTCTGGTATTCACGAATAGATTGTTCGCATCATCAAGATAGTAAAATTGAAGCGCAGATCAGTTGCACCGCAATGGGGATAAAGTTGATTCGCAGGAGTATAACTAATTAGCTTCATATAAACACTGTAAGCGCAGGGATAGTACTACAAAACTGATCATCGTCTAAAAAAAAATATTGAAAAAAAAACTAGCTTAACTGAGTTCTAGCGGTCGATTTCATGTTAGGCTGATCTGCTGCTGGGAAAGAAAGTTGAAGAGAGGTTTTTTCAGCGCCCGTTGCTGTAGCTGCGAGACTTGACGGACTATGCTGCATAATTGGCATCAAACCTTTGCACGCGATGCAGGAAGACCGCCCCAGAAACTTTTGAAATGACTGGGGGGTGAGATCCCCAGGTGTAGTCTTGCCGGCAGACTAGCTGCGCCTGAAGGTCTCAAGCTAGCGGAAAAATTAGTTTCGTATCTGTAGAAGGCTTTAAAAATAGGTATGTAATCGCATAAAGAGTATCAACTCTTACTCTGGCGATAGGTTGCATCGCGATATACTCGTATTCGTGTAGCTTCTTCTTGATGTGTCATAACATCAGGTTTCTAGAGAACACGTGGATGAATTGCGACTAAATCTTCGCCGAAAGCAACTCGCACCCAGTTGTGGCCACGATTACATCATACGATTAATTGATTGACCATTGCCCAGGTGCGTGTTGTGCATCGGTTTAGGCTTTGAGATTATCGATACCATGCTCGCCGTGTAGGAATTTAGATAGTAACCGATGGGAGGTAAGATTCCGCATAATTGCAGATCTCGTTGCTAGTGAGCATCAAGCCTTGGTCTCTGGAGCCCCTACCCTGCAGGTCCGATCGGCTATTTACTCAATGTGGTAAAAACTGTGTTGGTGCAGAATATACTTTTTGGTGACGACTATCTGATTCGTGTATTTTCCTACATGACCTACGTCTCTGCTGAAAGCTGGAAATACGGCAATAGAACTGGTGATTTCCCCGTTTTCTGAATCTAGCCGGGGGACCGAAGTGTAGGATAATGACTTCAAGAGAGAAATGCATAATTATAGCTTAATCGACATTGTTATGCTCGGGTCGGTCAACCCCGGCATATTCTCTATATATTAGCATGAGTCGTGCTTTTGCAGATATGCACATGTCTCTTCTGTTGGTTACTGAAGTTTCAAACCGAATTGCCTCGGGAAGATAGGTGTACTAAGCCGATGTGAATGCCTAAATTGTTGGCTAGACTATGCCTAAGCAATAAATAAACTCTAGAATTGACGAGTACGGAAAGTCGTATTGATATGAAAGGATCCACACGTGCCAGTGGCTCACTCCCTGCCCGTAAAAGCGACTGCTAATTGGTTAGGAAAGCTGGTAGCATATCCTCGTAGATTCGATAAGGAGGGTCGTTATGAGCTCAAGACGGAAAAGAGAAGGCTCCGCACGTAATTACCGATGATCCCCTCTCCTCCGTAATTACGTGTAATCTCTTGGCAAGCGGAGGCAGATCTGGTGACACGCACATTGTAGATCCCCTGTAGATACTTCTTTCGAGCAATCATTAGCAGACCTCCTAAAGTTTTGTAGTACATATATAGTTTAGCTATGACGTCTGTTTTGTAGCTGGAAAGCACAACCCTTAGCCACACTGAAGCGTATCGAAACCAAACAATATCGCATGTTACTGGAAAAGGGGGGTGCCTGAGGTGTATCTATGGCTCAGACGGCAAAATTAGGGAATCTTTCCCGTCTCCTGCTATATTTCGTTTGCGACCCTTGATCTATTTGTGTACAGCCAGCCAATGGCATGTGAGGTTTGGCCGTTCCCCGCTCGCCGTGAATCCTCGGGTTTGATCCGCCGTGGATCGAAAGATGCGAAATTAACTAGAAAAGTTAAAAAGACGCATGGTTTCGCAGCAACATGCCCAAACTATTCCATGTGATTGAATGGGGTATTCCTCTTATAGCTAGTAGAGGTTTTTCATACACCTATTACACTTTTCAAGTCCGACAAAATGTTTGTGAAAAGTCTTAATAAGCTGCTAGTGCCCTATCTAATTTCACGTTGGCCAGAAAAAAAATAGCAAATTAACGGTTATTTGGGTGTATAAATTTGTTTAAGAGAGGAAACATGCATAAAAACCACATAGTAAGGGTTTTACATCTTTTGCTCATACTCCTGTATTATATAGGCGAATTATAGGCAAATGGCGCCATCAGATAAGTGGATACACATGTAAGTTTCAAGACACTTGGTATACGCAGTGAAATCACGAGCTCAGTGGATATGCACCATAGTGCTTTGAAAGTGGATACTTTAAACGATAAAGTATTAGAAAGTCCTGTTGTAGTCTATCTAGTAGGTAACAGTGGCTTTCTATTATCTAAGGGAGCATATCGTTGATTACGTCATACACTAAATAGGGACATGGGATGACGAGAAGGTATAAACTATAAGGATAACTGTATCATGCAACTACAGATAGGAACTAAGATTCAGGCGAATTGAAGGACATCAGCGACATAGATTATGCAAACACTACCAGTATTCAAAATAGCAGTTCAAGTATCCAGATTCCATGCAAACTATTATGCATAACATGCCAACGATGAAAAATCCAACGAAAGTGTTTATTTCTTGAAAAAAAAATGAATGGGAAATTCAACCTACTTCTAATTTGGGTAAATTATATAATAGGAAGATTGGGTTGGCATCTGTACCTGATGTTAATTCTCTCTATCTATATTCCTCTGCAGCAAACACACCATTGCCTTCGTAGACTTGAATCTAGACTACCCGTGACTGGCAATTAATACGTTGGTTATGCTAAGTATCTCTTTAGGGAAGAAAGGTCAGGTCTACTAAACAATTGGATCCTTCAAATCGCTCGATTGCTAAATTGGGAGCATGCATATGCGCTCACAGAATGATACTTGCATTATCCCATATCAGGTGCATGGGAGAGTCAGTGGTTTTCTAGGGAAATATACGAGCATATAGTGAAATAGAGCGATCTACCGAGTGCGCATAAGCTTACTGTCTGCATCTTCTGAAAGTCCCCGAGTATTAGCTATACACCAGGTCATGGGTGGCTGAAGCGACAATGTCGATACATGTAAGCGACTACTTCATTTTCACCTCCCAACTTCGTGCTCCTTATGGAGTTTTAGACACAGCGTATTTCAGTTCCAGGCTTAACCACGCCGAGTAACAGTTTCGAATATCGAGCCGTATCTTCAACTCGCTAATCTCCTTGTATTGTCACTGTGTCTCTGGTGACGGTGGAAATTTTGCATGCAAAACTTCCGGCATGAAACGCCGTACATCTATCTCATCTCAATTTGTTCCACTTGTGCTCGATACTGTATCCATAAACCTCCGGTTAAGCCCTATCTGAAAACCCCAATATGGCTATCTAGTTTAGTAAAAGATCTATGACCATATTATAAGCTTCCTTAATAACTCATTGTACACGTAGGCCAAGATGAAATAGACCTGAAAGTCTCTAGGACCAGGGCTGTCAGTTAAGATCTCTTCGGCGTAGCATAATGTGCAGGACGTTCTACAACGAGTTAGGGAGAAGGAATGGGGAAAAGTGGGTGATTCGGCTTATTGTTTAGATTGGGGGTTACAAAGGTATCAAATTATAAATGTCGCTCATATTTCTCCTCGGCCAGCCGTGTTGCGCGGTACAGGGCATCTAGGAGTTTACAGATTGAAACTGAACAGCCCAAATCTGTGGACCATCCCCAAGCATAGTGTTCGTAACAGTGCGGTGACGGTAGCGTGCAGTAACATATACCCTAGTGATGCAGCATGTAATGCAGTGCGTTCTCACACCTCATGCGTGTCGGCGTTCGATGCATCCTTTCAAACCTGTTGAGCTTCCCAAGAGATACGAGACACTGGTCCAGTTTTGCATGATTATGCGGGAGTGCATCACCTCATCGCCGTTGGATACTCTCATGATTCACGCCAGGGAAAGGTACCAGGTGTATGGCACATGTTTTGTAGCACAGTTTTCAGTCTTCCGAGAACGGGGCAGAGTATCAACGTCTGGGAAAGTCCACCTCTGAGAACACAGTCATTAAAGTACAACCTTTCTAGATGCAGAATTCTCCATAATGGTGTAGGGAGTGAATAACCTCTTTCCCAAGTTCTCTCTGATACGAACCATTTTACGCATAGAAATGTTTTGGAAACTGTATACCGAGTTTTAACCTGAGGGCTAAACAGGTACAAATCAGTTCTAGAAGGACGCTACAGGACCAGTCAGAACGGTTTGTTGGTGGTCCAAAGGCATTTCCCTCCCTGCAGAAACTGGTATTGTTCGGAATGCACCTGTATGCAATATGGGCCACATCGCAATGCGGAACAGGTATTGCAAAAAGGCGGGTTCTGCAAGCCTCGAATTCGATAAAAGCTGTGGAAACCTTGTTGGGTTTCCTTGGTGTTCGTTTGTGTGTTATGGACATCGTTAAACTGCAGAGAGAAATTCCGGAGCGCAGCTATCTTAGAACTAATCAACGGTCCAATTACCGATGATGGTTAGTGCCATACGAAGGGGGGTGGCTGTTTCACTACTAAAAACGAATTTTCAACTGAAATCCCCCGTACCGTTGGAAAGTTTGGTGATAACGAATGGTGAAGGGTACCGCTATTGTTTATGGACAACGATTATAAAAGCGCAGTGGCTTTTATTGAAATCTCACTAGAGGATCCATGGTGCATCTCCTAACGTGTCTATTGTTCCAGGACCGCCTTGTTTCAGTCCCTTATTGTATCACTTCCAAACTTTTGAGTAAATCAGTCTTTTTTTTCTAAATTAATTTCTAAATATCGACTCCCTTCAGCATTTTGTGGACCATAGGTATCTCGGATTGTCTCTGCATTTCTCTTCTAGCGCTTTTTAAAGCTTTGTTTATTCCTCGTTATATTGCGTGGTTTTGGAAATTGAAACTCTTATCTCGTATTTTTCGTCAGAGTGCACTCTAACCTGCAACTTGAACTATATGACCCATCCATAACATATATTAACTAGGGGATTAGAATTTCCAAGTATACATTCCGGAAAAAGGCTTTAGCATACACCCTCTCTGCTTCTTCTAGCCGGTGCCTCAAGGAGATATTACTTTGCTTTACTCATCTATACTGCTCTCTACTAGCTTTTCTCTCATAATTCATTGACCGTTAAACCTTTCTATCCCTAAAAGCAATGCTAACTGGAATTTTCCACCTCTTCATGGACCTTGACATGCTGGACCAAGTTGTCCGAGCGCGAGAAGCCCTTGTGGCAAAGCTGGCACGTGTAGGGCTTTTCCTCTGTGTGAATGCTGCGGAAGTGTCTCTTTAAGTGCTCCAGTCGGCCAAACCGCCCGCCACAAACCTTACATTCGTGTTGGCGGTTCATAATATCCTCTGGGGTCTTGGCCACGCGACTCAATGGGGCCTTGCGCCCTCGGGTAACCTGCTTCTCAATAATCTTTGATTTCGGATATTGGTCAATATTGAAACGTGATAGCACCGAATATGGCGAGGTAACCTTGACAAACTTACTGTGGCATTTCCGTATGGAAGAGCTTGAAACAGCAACTTCCTTGTGTTTATCAGCGGCCTTATTGTAGCGGAACTTGATCATAAACTTGAAGGCTGGCCTCGAGGCCGGCCCCGGGGAACCAAAGGGCTGTAAGAGAAACTGTGACGAGTTCATGTTGTTGGTCAAGTTTAATTCCAAACTCTGGAAGGCTTGGTGGATGTGGAAAGACTGGTCTCTATGTGGCAAGAAAGAGTACTCAGGATAGCAGGGGTACAGCTGGTACGTAAGAACCGGAATGTCAGCTTCCAGACAAGTCTCCTCGCTTTCGCTGTCTGTCAGGCCGGGGGTGGATACCGGCGACGGAAGTGCAAACGAGAGGTGGTACGGGGACGAAGGATATGCAGGAAGCTGTAAATACGTAGTCTTGGGCGAAAAAGGAGGTGAGTGAGGCTTTTTAAAGGACCTACCCGATGGTATCCTGTCGCTCAGCACATAGGACGCGTTGTAAAAGCTGGTATCCAGTGGCGGCACGTCGTAGTCCTGGATGATTACATTGGGGGTTTTAGAGGCAGCTGAAAAGTGAGTAACACACAGGAGTGTGTTAGGAGTGCAAAGCATGAAATGTTGTGCAATGGCCAATTGGTAGTTGGCCGCAATTTCGAGACACCTCGGAAGCGGAATGCGACGCTTTTATAACGTATTCAAATATTTTTAGACCAAAAAAAAATTAACGGCCAGCATGCGTATGGCGTGAAAAGTGGTACCCTTGCTCCATGTTTGCGCTTCTCGGTGGCATTGCATATGCCACCCTCCGCCTGCGGAAATCTAACCGTCCATGTTCACCTGGCCATAAAACTCTTAACGAAAAAGCATTGTATCTTCAGTCAATGCATGCACCTGCACTTGTGCATAGAGCCCCCAGATCGCAGCGCAAGCCTGGCATGAAAATAGATATACGCGCACCCAGACGTTCGTCATGGCCGAGGTACTATGTGGTTCTCGGCATATCCGGATACCTTACCGATGCACAACAGAGCAATTACGCACTACCTTAGCTATAAGATATTGCAAGAGAGTGTTAGGCATCAACAGTGAGGTACGCACGACATTGGGTGAAGGTAAGCACGACATTGGACGGGGATCGACATGATGCACAAGATCTTCGGGACATATGACTAGGATGATGGGGAGTCAAAAGACTACAAATACGTTGGCGTATCAAGATATTTGCGGCTGTGTACGAGATCCCCCTTCGAACCAGATCTACCTTTGAAACGTGGCCAGAAGCAATTGGCCTACTCCGTAGGCAGCTCCTTTTGATCGGCACTGCGCATGTATCGCTAATAGAGCACAATCACCGCAAGCCAAGCTCCTGTAAAGAACCGGCATGAACGTTACGAAGCGTTTGCACGTGATTCATATTCTCAATGGACGAAAGCGCTCGTCAAAAGAGCTTTGTCTCTGATGACATTTCAAAAGACTCTTCCACTACAATGGCGTGGGAGTTTCAAGAGTCCTGTTCGTGGAGACTACAATTTTCACAATGATGTACTAGATAGCCCTATGGTTCAATGAATCCCTTGTACTTGGTCTCTTATCCTTGAGGCTAAAGAGACGTGATCTGAAGCTAGGGGATTAGGGATTCCTGTAAAATAGGACGTCCAAGATGGATCTTCATCCCCATAGAATCTGTATTGGTACCCGAATAACTAAATGGTGTAGGCGGAATTCTCGTTGGAAAACAACACAAACTCTGTTCGGCAATCGCGGGAAAGCTTCAAAACAACCCTGTACGAAAAAAATCTATGCATTTGGCTAACTGTGCATCTTTAAAAGCTTCTGCGAAATAACGTAACTTTAGAGTTACTGTTTTGAAAGCCAAAACACGAAACTGCAACTGCGTACCTGCGATAAAGGGTTGCCATCATGAAGTTTGATGCTCAGATATTTGGGTTCCCACGTCGATTTCCAGCATCTATTGTGGTACACCTCTTGACTTTGCGACCAATGTTGGCCTGTTATTCCTTGGGCTATTTTCAACCCTGTGACACTGGATCAAAAGGTACGGCCAAAGGCATATAGTAAACACCCGACAATCCCGGCCCACATTAGGGAGTACTCTCGTAGTACTTAAAAATAAGGGCTAGTCTGAAAAGACTATTAGTATTAGATCTACTGCTTAATTTCCCGCCATAAACTTCTATTTTCGGTGGCCTACACCTTAGAAGTGTTTTGGAGGCGTCGATAAGGGACTTACCCTAAGCTAAGTCTTTAGGGTATAAGCTCATATATGTAAACCTAGACTCCGGTTTAGCTTAGATTACCCTCGCGAGACAACTGCTAGTAATTGGGTTGGAAACAACAGAGGGTCTTAAATGATCTGGGAATCTTTCATATGCCGATTTAACGTCTCTCCCGGCACCTGTTAGCCGGCATGCTCTGGTACTCTGAAAAATCACTTCGTGGCTCATGTTAGACCTGCAGGTTACTGCACATCTATCTCGCATGAAGTTCCTGTGGCATGGGCACGTCATGGTTTTTGTCTCGACTGAACAGAAAAGCCTCAGGTCAGATGCACACGTACGTACTCGCTTAGAAGCTGAGCCAATGCCGCTGGGGAATATTCAAAAATACCCACAGCCCCGCAACGCCTCCTGATCCTCGGCTGAGTCGGCTCTAACTTCAAGCCATCTTTTCTTTGAAAAGTGTGTGGATTACCTATCTGCATGACGGATATTTAAACTGTATCACGTTTCATTAGCGCCTTAGATCAGTTCATTTTGAGCACGGTGACTGGGTTCAACGACCGTATCGTTTTTGTCGGCTTGGCAGAGCCTCTCCTTCCAGTGGCATTGAGCCTCTTCCTTGCCGTGGACTGTACGAGTTCGTAAATATCACGCCTGTTAAGCCTCCTTCGATAGACGCAAATGAGAATACGGAGGTAGCGGAAGTAGAGCTGAATCTTCCGTGCCCTAGCAAAAAATAGTCGTGCTCATAGCATACCTCTTTGCGTGTCGTAAAGAAAAAATGCCTCCATCCAGTGGAAGGAGCCGGCGGAAGACAACGCGCATGCACGTCTGCTGGAGGTGTCAAACAGGGAAAGAGGAGCCGGACGAGCGGCCGTTTGGCAACTGCCTCTGTACCCTGGCTTCTCGCCCCAAACCGACACTGACAGAGGGTAAAAGGCCACTGTAAAAGTAGATTTCAACCCTAATCTTCAATTAGATAACCAATAGAGATATTTACTTCATGTAACACCAGCATTTCTAACCTAAAAGTTGGTATATTTAGTTACACTTGGAGCTCTCTAGCGTAACATTCGTACCTGTGTCTGAAATGCGCAGCTAAGCCTTTCTTATACGTTAGAGTCGCTTCCTCCGAGGGTCCCATGAACCTCCGTTAGTGCCAACACACATTTCAATAACGCCTGCTTGCATACGGCCTTGACGTCAGATACATACACAAGTTTCCTATGGGCGCCGCGGCGTGGTGCAGCCAAGCCAAGGCTGGGACCTGAAATTTCAACTAAGCGGGATTCCGTGACTAAACCACAGACTCTGGTGCCATAAGATTTAGCTACTCAGGGCATGATGATGCATATACATGCGAGTTTCAAGTTAAATATATTGTTGCGATCTATATATAGCTTCCTTTCTAATCCCGGTTATATTTCTTGGCTTAATGACGTAGTCAATACTTACATATAAGTTTATCTTGATAGACATGTGCTGTCAAGTTTGTGTTTGAGAATTCTATATCAATACATATATACATTAAATATATTAATCACCCAGAAGACGAATTAAGTATTTATATACGTAGGTATACAATTTTAAGAACGATAATTATTCTTAATGTGTCGGTATTATAATCATATGTATATATGAAGGGCTATATGTAGGATATTTAGTATTGTACACCATGACTGTACTTAACTAACAATTTTGCAAACTTTTTGTGTCCCGGAACAGGTTTGGATTTCTTAGACCCAAATCACTAACATGCGTATAAGAGCGATCCATGAAAATACCCATGGGCCATTAAATTAAAAGCTTGTAACTATTGTGGAAAAGAAAAATTCCACCACAACCTGATAATTTAGGTCTGAGGGACCTAGTGAGCAAAAAGATTCAGGTCGTACCCAGATTCGAACTGGGGTTGGTCGGATCAAAACCGACAGTGATAACCACTACACTATACAACCTCTGGTTATCTAAAAGATAGTTCTCACACTATATACAATGGTACTTTTAAGAGCAATATGTATGTACTTCTGAATTACACTTCAACTGGCCGTTCAGTGTGGTAGAGAGGGGGATGTGCGAAATTCATAATATCTCGTTCTTACCTTTGTACCCGCAGTGAGTATCCTCCTATATACCATTGTTCTCTTGAGAAAACCTTCCGGCATGTGATAAAGTTATCGCATGATACGTACCTTTAACGCATTTACAAATTTTACGTATCGGCATAGGACATAATTTATAAGAGCGACAAGCTCGTTTTTATAAAAAAGCAGTTAGGGACAAATTTACCCATCCAGCCGCGGAGCTGGAAGACTGATTAGAATAAATTCCAGGGTATTGCTCTTTTTGTTACATTCACCTATAACCCTTCGCATTCCTGGCGGAGAAAGCTGTGTTACCCAATTGGAATAGCTGCAGATACAATGAACAATTTTCTTAGTTACGATACCAAACGGTACCTCAAATACCCCAACAGCTATTAATACATCCTGGTAGACCTTACACATGCTATATATCACCCACCTTTCTTGAACGGATACTTGACCTTGGTTTCACATAACGTCGGAGGATCACCCACAAGCGGATCGTGTTGAACATGTCCTACGAACCAGTACCGTCTATGATTGGCGTAGAAATCCTGCCAACCCCGGATATCCTCTAGGGCTTCGTCTAAGTCCAAGCCTCTTAAATCGTAGGTTAACTCGTCTTTTTTGCGGAAACAGCCCGAGCTGAAGGCTCGTGCCGCATCCTTTCCTGCGAAAGCAGAATAAGAACCCCTAGGTCCGTACACTGACCGTGATACAGTGACATCGTAGAGCTTACCGTTGATCCCGACGTAGATGGGCTTGGTAGGGTCGGAACCATCGAAATAGGAGAGCTCATCCATGGTGAGATTCAAGTAGCTACCAAAGATCTGAAACTGGAGGTAACGCGGATCGGTGAGACGGCCCTCATAGCCCCAGGTAGGTGTGGAGGTGAACCACCAGGAGAAGAAGGCGTTGGCAAGGAGAAGGCCTCCCACGATTCGAACCACATCTAAAAGACCTAATCGCGTGGATTCTTGGGGTATATGTGGGGTTTTAGTAACATTTGGAGGCATAGCAAAGGGTTAGGATGGGTTTGGCAATGTAACGGGGATATCTAGTTGGGAGTGATTGAATTTTAGAAAGTGGTTCCACTGATGGGATTTTTTTTGAAGCCGCAGACCTGCAGAGAAGCAAACGTTTTGAAGGTGTGGGAGTTGATCGAAGATTTGACTTTTAATAAAACCAAGATCCTAAAGAGAAGCTTACGTTAAAGAAATTAGAGCATTTTTTAGGAAAGAAAATCGTATTTCCGATTTTCACTCAGGTAGACTATAACTTCGCTAGAATCTTGATTTAAAATAAACCCGTTTCTGGGAACGGGATTGTGATTTACGGTGAGATCCGACACTAGCCGTATCACCAGTTATATTTTTAGTAATTTTTCATGCCTCATTCTTGAACTAGCTAACTCACCATCCAGATTACCGCCCTTCTACCCAAAAGCTTGTTATATCCCTATCCCAATTATTTGTTGTCTTGTCATTTTCTATATCATTTACTTTATCCGGTTGTGATATCATTTACTATACCTGAATTGCATTTGCATCCCACATCTACCGGTATGTATCATATCACCCAACCCCACAACATTTAAATCTATCGTTTCCACTCATAGGCATTTCATTTGGCTTCAATTAAAGACCCCCAGGGTATCTTTTATTTTGGTTTCAATAGTTTGTGGATCTCCCGAATTTTGTGTAATCAACCACCGTTTGACCATATTGCCATCGCCTGCTTACGTAGCCGTTGCCTATTCGTAGGGTTTCTCGGTATATCATTTCCCAACCACGCTCTTATCCTCCCACTTGTCAAAGTTTGGTATCTCAAAGTTCGATTTGACCAAGTCAGTCCAGAACTCGTCGTTTAACGCCCAGTAGGACATCTCGAGCGAGTTGGGGTCGGCCAACATGTCGTTGTAGTTGGGGGTGGGCATTATCGGATACACAATTGTGGGTGAGGAGGTGTCGCTGGGAGCAATATCACGCACGTCTTGTGTAAGCGGCATGGGTGAGCGAGTCTGGGTGTGCGCGACGTGGGAGAGCATGTCCAAGCCGCCCGCGGAGGTCTCCATGCGCCATAGTTGACCCTCGGGCATCATAGCTTCGTGACGCGGGGACTCTGCAAAGCCAGAAAAGTCCAAATGTGGCGAGCTGTCGAGATTTGCTCCGAGATCGGCGTTGAGTTCCGTGCTGAGCTTCGACCCAACTTCCTTCCCGATGAGGGTCTTGACCTGCGTTGCGTACGTCTGGATGAACAATGCGAGAACCAAGCGCATCTTGCGCAATAAATTGTGAAGCGGATACGTCTGCACCGAGACGTCGATGATGCTGGAAATCTGCTGGATAGGGATGAGCGAGTCAGTGGGCACGGATTCCCTGATACCTGTGTCCATGGTGATTACGAGATAGCGTAAGCGCAACAACAGCCCCGCGGTGTACAAGATGCGTGTGGAGTAGAACAACGGCATGCTACTAAGTTGCTGTGGCGAGAGCGACATACAATGGCGCAATGAGAGCTGGCACAGGTGGGAGCAACGCGTGATAGCGGCCATCATGTGGGTGCTGTGGATATCGGATACGTGCTCCAAGGACGGTTCGTGGAGGTACGCCTCGACGGAGTAGTAGTACGAGAGAAATTCATCATCGTCTGGCGGGATCGTCTTCTTGAGCTCGTCCAACTCGTCCTGGAGATCGTTCACGATGTAACGGCAACGATAGCTGTTAATGTCGAAGGAGGTGTGGTCGTCTGGCGCGTGTACCGTGAAGTAGATCTTCTCCAACTGGTGGATGAGACGCGCGAACGACGCAATGCTGGCAAGGCTCGCATCGCCACTTGCCTCAAGGCTGACGCAACATTCCTCCAAGTACGCCATCCAACGCACCGTGATGCTCCTGCGCATGAAGAGCGCATTACTCACAGAAACGAAGTAGACAGATAGAACCATTTTTTGACACTCAAGGCTCTTGGGATCCTGGATTGCCATGGGGCGCATGATAGCCCCTTGCTCGCGGTTGAAGTAAACGTATGGGCGGCCCGAAAGCCCGATGTAGTACGGGCGTCCCGAGAGCCCGAGATCTTGCACCATCGAGACGCAAAGCGAGTTGACGAGGTGATAGCGACGTTGGTGGAAGAGCTCGGGGGAGTTGTTCCATACACAGAGCAACAAGAGACACTTGAGGAGCTCGAGCGACTTGTTTCCAATGACAAGCACCTGGTTCGTGATGGCCTTGATGCAGAGGTTCTCGAGCAAAAGGTCACTAGCGCTCGCGTCGCGGAGTCGTTGCACGAGCATCGTCACAGTGTTCATCACCGTGAGAAAGAGAAACGGCTCTGAGGCCCGTAGCTCTGCGAGCTCGCATGTTACTTCCACAAAGTGGTAGCGCGCGCAGATCACGGACTTGTATATTTGGAGCCGCTCTTCAGCCTCTGCGAGCGTCAAGAGTCCCAGATCGACTATATCCGGCTTGTGCTCGCTGCTCAAGAGTGCGATACGCTGGTCGGCGACGGAGGTCACGTCTCCGGCGATCTGGGGAAACCTCGCCTGTTGGAAGGAGGTGATAAACTTCAACTCGCCCTCGAGATGTGCGCGCTTCATTGTTACAGACGAGCACCGTATAGGACCACTACTGAAGCGCATACCAGGTGCGTCCGTACGCATATTTGCCCGTGGTGTTTCCATAGCTGAGTCTGGCGGTGTGTTCCTCGCGGCGTGCGCCTCGTCGAGCTTGGACGCGAGAAACCTGACCTGGTTTTCCAAATCTTCGATCCGCTCGCCGTCCTTTTTCTTTTTTTTGCGCGGGATCACCTCGATCTCGCATTTCCGTTCAGTTTTAAGACATCGCGAGCATGGGCCCATGGGTTCGGCCTCGTCTGCCGGCGTGCACCGCACTTTTAATGCGTGGCACGATTTGCACGCCACCGCGCGGCGTGCCTGTTTGACTCGTTCGGTTGTTTCTGGAGAGTTTTCGAAGCCAACCATATCTTCTGATTGTCGCTTAGGCATTGCTAGAAACACTGTGGGATTATATAGCGTGGAGGCTTTTTCGATGTCGGCAATAAGAAAAAATATCAGCCGTTGCGGCCGGCGCAGAGGCTAAAAAAAGAGGAGCGTTTCATGCAGGAGCAGTAAAACGGCATATTGTGTGCAGGAACGGGATATCTCTCAGTCGAGACCCCTTGAGGCTCGTTATGGAAAGATGGGTACGGAACAAACGGAACGACGATGGGAGAGATAGGACCCGGCACCGCCGGAAGCTTATACTCTGGTTATTGCTACCACCCCCGGTAGTGCCAGAGTATTTTAGAATGGCATATTACATAGTTATGGTGTGCATGACGTCACAGGGGTGGATCTAGGAGGAGGTATTTCCGATGCTAATAGATCACTTAGAGGGAATTGCGGGATCGGTCATAAACCATGGAACTCTGTTTGCCTGTGATTATTTAGACCACTGCGGTATAGCCTTTTCGGAAGGGGTAGAAAGACATGCGTTGTGACCGTGACCGGTATACATGCCACATTCAAAATATGGGGCTGAAACCGTTATAAATAGCTTTAGCTGGAAAGACCCGTAAGTTTTAAGGACTTTATGTGGTATGGAGCCTAGTTTATGCAGCTACACCCTTCTTCCGAGGGGAAGCTAAAACTCGCCTGGCAGCATCCCTCCGAGCTACGATTTTTTTATGAAAAACGATGAATTAAATTAGTAATTTTAGAAGGTATGAAATGAGATTTTAGACCAGAGGTTTTAACCCTTCATGCAAATTTTAGCACCCTCTTGGAGACGAGCAACGTCCTGAGGGGCGGCAGGGGCAGCGACAGCACCCTTGCGGTTGTGCTGCATATGACTTTGGACCAAGTGGCCAGCAGCCAAGGCAGAACACAACGAAAGCTCGGCAGCCAACACAGCGGAGGCTACAATCTTGGCCAACTGTCTGGCATTGGCACCCGGCTCGGTTGGGTGTGGGCCACGGACACCTAACAAGTCCAACATGGCTCCCTGTGGCTCCAAAATAGTACCACCGCCGATAGTACCGACCTCAATGGACGGCATGGATACGGAAATGACCAAGTCACCGCCGACATTTTTCATCAAGGTGATACAGTTGGAGGATTCCACGTTCTGCGCTGGATCTTGACCGGTCGCGAGATACACCGCCGTTACCAAATTCGCAGCGTGAGCGTTGAACCCCCCGATAGAACCAGCCATTGCGGAGCCGATAAGGTTCTTGCTGATGTTCAACTCCACCAAGGCATCCACGTCGGACTTGAGTACTTTTCTGACAACGTCAGCAGGGATACGGGCCTCGGCCACAATACTCTTACCTCTACCCTCGATCCAGTTGATCGCAGCAGGCTTCTTGTCGGTACAGTAGTTACCAGAAACAGAGATGACCTCCATGTCATCCCAACCAGCTTCTTCGGTCATATACTTAAGAGAGTATTCGACACCCTTAGAGATCATGTTCATGCCCATGGCATCACCAGTAGTAGTGGTGAAACGGATAAACAACAAAGTACCCGCCAACGCGGTTTGGATGTTCTGGAGACGGGCAAAACGAGACGTCGAGTTGAACGCCTTCTTGATAGTGTTGGAGCCCTCTTCGGAGTCCAACCAGATCTTGGCGGCACCAGCACGGGCAAGCGATGCGAAGGTCACACAGGGGCCTCTCGTCATACCATCCTTGGTTAAAACAGTTTCAACACCACCACCAGCGTTGATGGCCTTACAGCCACGCATGGTGGAAGCAACAAGACAGCCCTCAGTGGTAGCCATTGGGATGTGGTACGGCTTTCCGTCAATGATCATTGGACCTGCAACACCGACAGGAATCGGCATGTAACCGATGACGTTTTCACAACAGGCACCAAACACGCGATCGTAGTCGTAACCCTTGTACGGGAGACGAGCAGTGTCCAAAACCGAAGCGTTGGCCAACTTAGCAATGGCCTTACGACGAACAACAACAGCCCTGGTGTTATCAGCTAGTTGCTTTTCTAACGCGTAGAGCGGAAGCTTCCCAGCAACAACTAACGACGCAACCTCGTTGTTGTGTAATTGTTTGACATTACCGGCCTTTAAGATATCGGTACACTCCTCCACACTGCGGGGCTCGAACGGGCCGTCTTCGGACTCTTCGTCGCTAGATTCATCGCTGACAAGGGAGGATTCCTTGACGAGGAACTCTTGTGGTGGGGTCATGACCGGAACGGAAGCAACCGACTTGGAGGCTCTACGGGAAGACTTGGCTCTGGAGATGTCCTTTGAAGCAGGAATAGAAGTGGCACGAGCTGCATTGAGGAAGTAGGCGTTTATGGTGACGGAAAAGGCAAAAGCAAAGAGCAAGAACTTGGAGATAAGCGGGTCTCTGATCGAAGCACTGACCTTCTCCAACAAGTAGAAGCAAACGTCGGTGGTTTGCAAGAAGGCACCGGAGGGCACATAGATACGGCTTGGCATTACGGTGACAATGGTACCGGAAGGACCAACGGAGACATGCTTGACAGCAGCCTTAGACAAGCCGGCGACGGCAGCGGTGAGGGAGGAGAGATCGGTGTCGTCGTTACCGTTTATCCACTTGGTACCTAACCAGTAAGCGTGGGTAGCGAAAACAGACGCGAGGAGAGCAACCTTGAGGGAAATCACAGTGGCCCCGCTTGACAACGACAATTTTTCATCGGCCCTAGTGACGCTGTCGGCCACCGAGGCGGAGATGCCGTCTTCCTCGAGCTGGGACTTGAAGTCAGATCTCACACGGATGATGCCGATCTCGAGTTTCAACGCAAGGCAGGCAGCGTAGAAGGTGAAGGTCAAGAGCAAGTCATTGGCCAAGATGAGGGCACTCAAAAGGGAAAAGACACGGAGACCTTCGAACTGGGTGGCGTAGAGCGAGCAGATGAAGAAGGAGAGACCAACAACAAAGTGGTCTCTGGTAATCTTGCCGGTGTTTTCGTACACGGCCTTGCTGATCAATGAGCGAACGTCTAAGACTTGCGACTGTCTCAAAATGGCGGAGGTAAGGAGAGTCTTGTTCTTGAAACCGACAATGGCAACGAGGAATGGAACGCCTTCAGTGATGCTGAGGAACGGAATCTGGACGTCCAAGATCTTGGTACAGGTAGCGAGCGCCAAGATAAAGGCAAAGGTGGAGGACAAGAGGGTGACAAAAGCCATCCAGAACTTGGAGCCCTGTTTCTGCATGTCGAAGAACACAGTAATGACATTGTTCATCATCACCAAGTAAGCAAGGGTGATCAAGGCGATGTCAAAGGTTTCCGCACCGCGTATCAAGCTCTTCAACTTGTCAAGGACTGAGCGTAAACACTCCGCGTACTTGTTGATCCCGTGATGGTGACGGATCTTCCAGGTAGTTTCCCCGGACAGGATATCACCAACGGAGGAGATTTCGTCGTAGTTGACGATCAAGACGCGTTCCGAGGCGGCAAAGCCTTGGAAAGTGCCATTGATGGACGGAATCAGGCGCTCGCCGACGCTCTTGAATTTGAGCGAAGTGATCGCCAAGTGGTTGGCATCTGGGTGCAAGCTCCAGTCGCTAATCTGCTCCCAGCCGTTGTAGTCGTCGGAGCCAGGGGCGTGGTAGAAGGAAACGTCATTGTAGGAGATCCCGCGGCCAACGTACTCCTCAAAGACAGAGAGGTAGGCCACGGAAACAACCAAGGTGGTGAGGAGAATCACGTGGATCGGTTTGTGTGCCGAAACCTCGGCCAAAAAAGAGGCCAACGCACCCACGGTTTTCGTGACAAAGCTTTGCATTCTACCTCTGGAGGGTTAGTATCGATTTGGTGTTAAAACGGCATGTTAGCCGCCAAGTACAGCTCTGCCCGGTAAGCTTTCTCTTTCAAGCTGGCACACAGACCTAATCTACTTACGTTGAAGCCAAATAATATATATGCAAGGAACCTTGTGTACTAGGGATTGACACCGAGAAAGAGAACGTGGTGGCCTATGGAATTTTGAAATAGCCGCCTGTATGGTTTGTGCTGACACCATGCAAAACGCGACTTTTTTTTTCGCAGTCTGTGTATTACATAAGACGCCGAATAAACGACACGAACGATGTGGCGGTGGGAACACGACCTGCAGACGCCGTGCCATGCAGGATCGTGAACGTAATAAAGGAAAATATAACTCATCACTTAGAGGTGGCCAGTAATACAGGAAGGGTTGTTCCTGTTCCCTAAGTTATGTGTACAAGACTTGAAAATATAATAGTGGGTATCTTGACCAAAGGAGAAGGGTGTATGAAGTTTTTTTTTTGGGTGAACAGAGGGCATTTTTCCATTGTTAATTCGCCTGCAGCTCAGAGGAGCGGTTTATATAGGCAACAGGTGCATGTTTTAGCAGCAGAGCCAGAAAGGGTTTATGCCTCCCCAAGTGAATTCCAATAATTTAGCTCCAAGGTCGAAATATCAGAATAATACTGATATCTACAGGCTTGCTTAAGAAATGCGTCTATTTCAAGTCTAAAAGTACAGAGATGTGTAAGTTTGTGGGATAATACAGATACCGACAGCCGGTTAAAACCTGGACAGCTTATTTGATGGAGACAAGCTTGACGTCGAAGGTCAATTCGGAGTTGGCTGGGAGGCCTGGCATGGCCTGCTTGCCGTAGGCCATTGGAGCTGGGATGACAATCCTACGTTCACCACCAACGGCCATACCGACAACACCAACGTCCCAACCCTTGATAACCTCACCTCTACCCAAGGAGAATGCAAATGGCTTACCAGAGGTGTTCTTGTCAAAGACCTTACCGTTCTTCAACTTACCGATGTAACGGACACCGACCTTGTTACCAGACTTGGCGACTGCACCCTTACCGACAGTTCTGTCTTCAGTGACGACTCCACCGGCCAAGGTCTTGACAACAACCTTCTTTTCCTTCTTTTCTTCCTTCTTGGAGACCTCCTTCTTGGCTTCCTTCTTGGTCAAGGTAGAACCGGTCGGGCCCTGTTCCAACTCCTTGGTGAACTGGACAGTCTTTTCCTCTTTCTTACCCTTTTTCTGCTTCTGCTCGGCAACAGGGGCCTCAGCTGAACGCTTCTTGTTCTCCTTCTTCTCGACGATTTCCTGGATCTTGGCTTCGACATCGGCACCTTCCAAGTTTTCAAAGTCAGAGAGGATCTCATCCTCATCTGGAGTCAAGTCGTATTCGTCGTCGGAGTACTCTTCATCCTGGTCTTCGTCAGACTCATTGTCGTATGGGTGTTCGACGTAGTTACCGGTCAAGTGGATTGGGTACGAACCGGTGACCACGAAGTGGATTTCTTCTTCTGGAGAGATGGTCAAGTCCAAAGTCTGCTGGAATTGAGACAAAGGAGACAAGGTACAGATGACAAATTCTTCAACATCATCCTCATCCTCAGAGTCACCCTCAGAGTCCTCCTCGGAGTCTTCCTCGGAGTCTTCCTTGTTGTTTTCTTCGGCCTTGGCGGTCTTGGACTTCTTAACCGGCTTTTCCTCTTCGTCGTCATCAGAGCACTCATCGCAGTCGGAGTCGTCACATTCACCACCGGCAACAGCTCTCTTCAAGATTCTCAAGGTGGATGGAGCATCCTTACCATCAACGGATTCAGGGTCAATGGCAGCCAAGGTGATTCTGATGGTGACTGGGTAGTCTTCGACACAGGCTGGTTGTGGGTCAAATGGCTTCAAGGCCAAGTTGAAAGTGCTTAATGGCAATAATCCAGACATTATGGTATTTTTGTATATGATCCAGTGATGAAGAGGAAAAAGTGGCTCGGGTTATAGGGGAGGAGGGGTAATATATAGGGAGAATGTATGGCATGCGCAACAAAAAATTTCGCCCGCGGAAAAAAAAAATTTAAAAAAACTTTTAAGAGGAAAAAAAGAAATGTGAGGAATACGCGCCGCATGGATACCGTTTTGGGGTTAATGGCTGTACGGAACTCCCTGGAAGTAGCCCGAAGGCGAAGAGGTACGAAAATAGCAAGCTTGACGGAGGGACTGAAACGGGAAACAAACAATAAGGGATTTGAGTGTATTTTTCCATTTGCGTAACAAGAGGCTGTATCGAGACGTGGCATAAGCGTTGATGGAAGCGAGAGACGTCTGTTAATCCAAACTCGTTAATTACGGTTGCGGCTGATATCGAAGGACTCAGAGATACGTCGGAACAAAGGCATCTTTAGCTTCGAGTAATGGAAGGCATACATACTCCCCAATCACGTAAACCGAACACCTGGATTCTAGTTGAGCTGGGATTCAGGTAAGAACAGTCGGACAGCTTACGGCCCATCGCACACTTAAAATGAATGTAGATCCAAGAGAAACCCCAGTTTCGGTTATTTCGATAAGAGAAAAGCCTACTACCTCCAGAAAGGGCACCAGCCAAACGAGCATCAGTAATTAAATTGTTTTCCTATAAAGTTTTATTAAACCACGCACTAAAAGATCAGAATCTGAAGAAAAAATAATTCAAACATAAGTATACATCAATAAATTATTCAACCCACTAAATTAAGAAATTTAGAAGTTCAACAAATGTGGCTTGTCGCCCTTCTTCAAGGAGAAAGAAGAGGCCAAGTACTGCTTCAACAATGGGGTGGACTTGATAGAGGCCAACAAGCCGGCGTCGACGGTCTTTTGGTCGGCAACACGTTCAGCCTTGACTTCCTTCTTTGGAAGTTCTTCACCGAAGAAAGCAGCTTCAGACTTCTTGGACTTGGAAGACTTTTCTCTGGCAAAGTACTCAACGTTGAACTTGGAAACGTCAACAGAGGCGACATCGACCTTGGTGGAGGTGGCAATGACGTATCTGGCGTTGACTCTTCTCAATGGAACACCGTTGACCTTGAATGGACCGGAGACCAACAAGGTGTTGTCTTCCATAGACTTCAAGTAAACAACTCTCTTACCTCTGAAACGACCAGCCAACAAGATCAAAACGGTACCTGGAACCAAAGAAGCGCGCAACTTCTGTGGACGGGCAGTCTTTCTGGTTTGCTTAGCGACTGGAGCGTCTTCAGATGGGTACCACTTGGTTGGAGCCTAAAAAAATGGTGTTAGTAAACTAAAGTCTGACAAAAGATCCGTGAGACAAATTTTCTTCCCAAGTACGGTGGACAGAGACCAGACCGTGGAGGGTCCCTCTGCGAATTTAGGCAAGAGATGGGCTCTATCGATGGCGGGCAATGCTTTCGGTAGGACTACCAAGGCCTGGAAGCGCCGACGGTTGCTTTAACGCTGGAATCTTTGCTCTCCCTCAGCCCAGTCCGCCGTCACTTGGAAAATTTTTCTGTCTGCACAAGATCGTAATGATGGGGGTGTATCACTTACTCTTGGGGTGCTCATTTTTAAAATATTAATTGGTATGTTAAAAACGAAGAAAGGAAAATCCAAGCCTATCTTTTTACTACCATTTGTTTTATGTAAGTTCACTTTTCACCAAACAGGTGGCCGGACAGTGCGTGGGCCGGGCTCTCACAATGTTAGCGAGAGGGAAGAGAGAATCTGTGTGTGAGTCCCACTCCCAGCACCCAGTGAGTATCGACGGAATTGGTAGGCTCACTCACTTTTGCACCTTTAGGCGGTAAAATTTTTTTCGTCGCGATTTGGCGCAAGGGAGCCAGTGAAAATTTTCGCGCGTGCGTGCTGCAGGCTTCCGTAAAGGGAAACAGCAGTCACAAGTGTTTTGTAAGTTTTTTAGAAAAAAAAGTCTCCCATGCCAGATATTCCTCCATATTCCCAGCGATCCATAGGCTCTGACATCTCGATATATAGTCACGTGATAGTCATGTGACATATACTGAGATTAGCCGGACCTATCGAGTAAATTAGAGACACTCCAGTATTAATTTTATATAGTCTTTATGTGCCCATGACCTTTCTTTTTGGGTGCCATCTCCTCCCCTACTCGATTATGTAAGCAAACGGTACCCCCAACTTCCCCGTATATGGCTGTCAAAGCAGGAGCTCAAGTGTTCCTTACATAAGTTGGGGTGCCTAGCATACGGGCTCCAAATTGTAAATATAGAAGGACGAAGTGGTCCCGCATAACGAGGAGGAATGAAGCTAAAGGGAATACAAAGGTTCGACAATATTATTAATTTTATTGAAACTCAGCAATTAATTAAACTTCCCCATGGTATTCTACCGTAGAGATCAAATACTATCCCCGTATGTTGCTTTAAATATCGGGACACCCTTTTGAACAAAACATGTATCTTACACACCATCTTTCTTCCCCCCTGTTCACAAGCTCGCCCTCCGCTAACGAAGCATATCAGTATGCACTACAACATACCCTCAAACCTCAACAGTAATATATATAAAATTCAGGGTATAAACGAAAAGTAAAACAGAAAATAATCTCCCTAGTTGTAATGGAAGTTTAAGGTGATGGAACCGGTACCAATGTTAACGGTAAAATCCTCAGTTCTCCCAACCACACTCGATAAGTCCACACTAGCCGTGCCCACTTCAACGTTCTTCCCGAACTTGTGGTTTTCCTTGACAGTGATGAGCATCGTGGTGTCCACCGACGCCTTGAAAGGCGACGATTCATGCCACTTCCATACCCCACCGACGGCCTTCACGGCTCTCGTCTTGTACAAATCTTTAGACTTGGTGGAAGACAGGAGGGAAACCTTTACCACCAAGGCTCCGGCATCGAAGTTGCCCTGGGCCGACACAATCGTCACGCGGCCCGGCATAGCACCGTTGGCATCAACACCTGATTCGGCAAACGACGAGGCGCCCGAGGTAGTGCTCACGTTACGTCTGTGGACGTTGAAGGACGATCTCGGAGTCGGGGCGTGGGGCGAAGGCGGCACACTGTTGCCTCTCGCCGCCTGCACTTCGTTGGCATAGTTGGTGCGCGGATTGACCGCGGAGTTAAGCGGAGCAGGCGGCTTTAAGGTATCGGATTCCAACGCCAGTTCGCTGTCGGGGTCGCCCATCGCGGCATTGGCCTCCAAGACGGCCGGAGAAACGTTGCTGTCATCGCTGACATTGCTCCCAGGCACACTCTTGTCCTTTTTCTTCAGGAGAAAGGTGGATTTCAAGAAAGAGGTGCCCTTCTGGCCCGCACCGCCGACCAAACCCGCAGCACCACCCACGGCACCACCAGTTATATCGGCAACACCGCTAACAACCTTCAACGGAGCGCCGGTAACGTCGTTGAGATCGATACCCACGCCGGAGACCTTACCCACTACCGGTCTGATGTACTCGGGGGCAAAGAGCGCCTTGAACCTAACGAGCCCCTGGGTGTCGAGCTTCGTGCTGAACGAAACGTGCTTCAATGCCTCGAGTTGGGTCAAGTCAACCATGGCCGACCCAAGCAAATCGTCGTCCGACATAGCGTCCCAGTCGTAGACCTGAAGCAAGAGACGGGAGCGGGACCTGGACGGAATCGGCAATGTCACCAGTTCGTTCCACGTCGGATCCAACGTCTTCTTCACCTTCTCCGACTTGAACACCTCGCAGTTGTTCAAGAAGAGCTTCACGTAGGGATCCGACTTTCCGTTTCTGTCGGCAGCCATCAAGCCTTCGGCGCCCAAAACTTCCAATTGGAGCTTCCCCACGTCTGCCGCCATTTCCGAGGCAGGCAACACCACACTACTAGGAATCAATTCGAACTGAACTTGCACCGAGTTACCGTTGCTGGCCACATCCACGGGCTTGGAATAGCCCTTGGTGAGCAAGTCCAAGGTGTGGAAGGAGGTTTCGCACACCACATCGTCCGACGACGTGACCTCGGCCTTCTTGGCAATGCGCAAGATGAACTTCGAGTTTTGGAGGTCGCGGATGAATGCCTCGCCAGAGTCGGCACCGAGAGTTTTCCCCTCCGCGCGGGCACTCACATACGCAGGGAACGCAAAGTCGTCGAGGATAAAGTGTACAAACAAGCCCAGGCGGGTCAACAGCGCGCCCGTGATGTCGAACGACAAAACCCCCGACTGGAACGAGGTGACCTCGTCAAACGTCATGGACTGCTTCTTCGGCCCGATCATCTCGTCCTCCTGGACGTGCTCGTACCACTCGTAGTCCTTCGGATTCTCTTTGTACAACTTTTCCATCCTCGCCTGCTCCTCGGCGTCCTTTTCGTCCTGTTCCGCCTGTTTGACGGCGGCCCGTTCCAAGGCGGTGAGTTCGTCACGGGTGTAGACGGGCATCGTCGGGATAAACGAAACAGAGTAGAAGATGGTGCCCTTGTTTTTGTTTTTAAGCGCAAGCGGCGCGGTGATGACTTTCTCGTTGCCTTCGTAGGCCAACCAGTTGCCATCCGGTCCCCGCTTCATGAAGTCGCCCACGCTGATCGCAGTGGACCCTAACGGCCGGTCCTTGGTCATATTCTGGTAGTCGAATGTGTCCAACGCGATGTGCTGGTGCTCCGTCTGGATCGGCAAGTAGAGTACCTCGTTCCACACTGGATCCAAGCAGTCGTCGATGGTGACGGTCCGTGACAGCAAGCGCCCGTTGATGCTCACCTTGACGTATGGGTCAACCTTGCCAACCACCTCGAGGTTCAACATATCCTTCGCGTGGCGGATGTTCAAGCGGAGCGCACCGACTGCCGGCAAGTGTCCCGTAGCAGACTCCACGCCGGTCATTGCAAGCGGCTTCCAGAGCGCGGAGAGGCGTATCTGGCCAGACGAGTGGCACTTAAACCAGTCCTCGCCGCGAGAAAGATTGAAAAGCACGTCGTCGAGCGGACCGGAGTACTCGGCAATCACCGGGTTGCGATCCTTTTTGCCCTGGTTGTCTTTGACGGTAACCGTCACTGAGGCTCCCGACTTGGAGGTGACCAAAGTTTCAACACTTTCCTCCCACGACGGCTCGTTGGTACGTTTAAGCGCACGGCAGTCTCTGACCTTTTCGCTGTTGATGCGGATCTCCGCGTATGGGTTCAAGACACCCACCATGGACACGGAAGTGTCCAACTTCGCGGCTTCGTGAAGCGTGAGCTTCAAGATACCCACCTCGGAGTCCATTGGCAACTCCTTGGTCCCATCCTCCAACACCTCCGGCGCCTGCACGGGGTACCATCTGAGCGAGTAGCTAAGGGTTCCATGGAGCTTGTCGCCGTCCATGATGCGCGCGCTCAAGCCGGTAAAGACATCCTCTTGGAGCAACTCGCGGAGGTCGAACGTGGCCGAACCCACAGGCTTGTCCGCTCTTACGCCATTCGAGTCCAAGCAGTCCAAGCAGAGCTGCTGCTCCAATGAGTTGACCAAGAGGTATTTGGTTTCGTTCCACTTCGGACTGCTGGTATCGGCCTTGACGTCTGTGACCACAATCTCGGCCGCGTTCTTCTCTGTGTAGAGGTTGAAGTACGGGTCGAGCGAGCCCACGGAGTCGGAGCACTGCAACCCGGTGGCGCTCTCGATGGTGATGGCCAAACAGCCGATAGCGTCCTTCGCCTGCGCGGCCATGAGCTCCTCAACGTTGACGTCGAAAGAGTTTGGCGCGTAAACCATCGGTCTCAACGTTCCGTGGATCAACGTGTTGACAAAGGTCGATAACCCTGGAATCAACGACATGATATCCAAGCCGAAGGTGTCACCACCCACAGGCTTCAACGCGTAATCAATCAACGGAGGCTCCAAGAAACTCACCGAAACCATCTTGATGTGCGGAAAGTTGTTGGAAAGCTTCAACTTGACGTTCATTCTGCCGACAAACTCCATATTTTCCACGAGAATCGGCAACGACTTTGAGACAAACCCTTTCCCAATCCTGACCCCGAGTGCAACCTTCGGGTTGACCTTGGTTTTGATTTCGTTCTTGGTCATGTTGTCTGTGTCCATCGGCCGGAATGAGAAGGCCCAGTCCATCTCGACGTGGTCCGGTCCCTTCTTCGTGTAGGACTTGATACTATCGACGGTAGGCGCCTTAGACCCCAAAGTGAACTCGTCAAGTGTCAAGGCATCGATCCCAAAGCCCGGCGCAGCGTCTTCTAAGATGGCCTTTGCCTGGGTGAGCACCATTTCAGACAAAGCAGGCATGTAGATGACCCAGAACTTTGCCAAGAACGAATTCATCCAGTCCATGGTCTCGGCCTGGGTCTCGAGGCGCTCGCTCGCTACCACGCGCGTCATGTCGTCGCGGATGTTGCGGTTGAAGCGGCGGAACTCTGCACGATACACGGACGACGCGCAGAGGAGGACGAGCACAAGCGCCACGAAGCCCATGTTCCAGCGTGCCACAAGCCACGAAAAGAAGCACGTGCCGACTACGAGTACGGTGTTGTAGTACCAGTCAGAGTAGAACTTGTCGATGATGTAGTTTTCGACAAGCTTGTTAGAAGAGACATGGGTGTGGGTGGAATCCCAGCCACCGATGGGTTTCCAGTTGAAGCCATGCGCTGCCTGGACTGGTGCAGTCTCAACTGGCAAAGCCTTTTCTGGCAAAGTCTTTTCTGGCATAGTTATTTCATCCTTTGAGACCGGTTTCCCATTTTTTGGAGCAGTAGCTTCCGGGGAGGCCTTTTCAGCCGTAATCCTGGTTGAGTCCCCATACAACGAAGTGTTTTGAGTGCTTGGCGGTGTTGGAAGCGCGGCGCCCGGTGTTGGAACGTTCTTGGGAGTGTCTACAGGCCCTGAGGCTGCTTTCTCCGCTAAATTGTCCAGCTGGGCTGTTAGTGTCTGGCAATTGCAATTGGTCCCCCACAGAATCCTCTCTAGGGTATACATACAAGTCCCATGGTGTGTGAGATGGCAATGGTCAATGATCAATGGCCAATCGTGATAATTAACAGGAGTGTCAAAGTTAACCCAAATAGCAAGTTGCGGTCCGTTCTCCCTGGTTAAAGGAAACTCTAGTCGCGTGCAGGAGAGTCTGGTCACGTGCAAATTTCATGTGCTGATGTAAGGCGTTTCCGTTACAGGGTGGGGAGCAGGGTAACCCACGGGCCATTCCAAGTTGATGCACTAGGACCGTGGGGGATCGGCAGAGACTTTTCATAACTATGAAAGCGATTACTCTTGGAACCATCGTAAGATACCCCAGTTCTGGTGTGGCTCTATAGGGGTTGGATTTGTCGGTTTGGCTGCAACCGCTATCCTGGTATGCATGATTGGCGCCGTGCATGTACCAGTATCCGTTCGGGTTTATCGTCAAGTTAAACAAAACGGCGACGAACACTGGTAAAGCATTGAATGCAAAATAATCTTGGTTGAATAGGCTCACCTTAGGCTGTGTTATTTGCTATAGATGGTTTTTATCAATCCAAAAAAACGTGATGGGTGAGTGGAGTGATCTGCAGGTGTATGCGCTACGACTGTCTCACATCCCAACACTTCAGCTTACCGTGGGGTATCCTCGGTGGGTAGATAACCCCTTGTCTGTTCTGCCACTCGTCCTGAAAACATGTGTCAACGTCGTAGTCGTAGTGATTTACACCGGAAATTTATTGTCACTATGAATGTCCTCCAGTCCACTGGCTTTGCACTGTGCTGTAGTTCCCGTTTTACGCCAATTGATTTCTGTAGGATTTGATAAGTTTGACAGATCCCATCATCTTGGGAAAGTGCCAGTGACAGGATCACTCTTTCAAGAGGTGGTGTCCTATATCTTCAGGTATCAGTGGCAGTAGAGCTGGTGTTTGTAGGCCATACAAGCTATTTCATTGTCAGATGTCTGATTCTAGTTACATATGCGGTGTAAGACTGTAGCCCTTTCAAGCTAGTTCGTGCGCTATTTCCCCGTGTACGTCAATGTCATACATTAATTGGAGACGTGTACCTTTCCACTGCGTTTTGCTTATACGACAGCTATTCTGGTAAGATTGCTGCAAATTGCCAAGACTTAACTCAGTGGGGACCTGAAGTTTATGCGCAGTTATAATTGACATGTGGCCATGCTCGTTCCAGAATAATTAAGGCGCTGGTTTATCATGTAGAGCTTTGAGGCTAGAGCTTAAGTACACGAAACGTATACACCAAAACATCCTACACGTACATTCGATGTAGCATTTATCAAACGATGGGCATAGCCCTATAAAATTAAAAAAAAAATACTACACGTACATTTGAGAGTTCTGAGAGACACGCTCCTTTTCGGCAGAAGAGATTCTCCCGACATTGGTGACTTCATGCAGGTGGGATACCAACTTTTCGTTGGAATACTCATGTTGGCCATATGGCTCGCTTGGGGTCTGGATCCCAGTCTGCACTTGTACGTCTTTTGGTAATCTGTCTGGCTTGTAGAATCTCAAGTCAACCCTAAAGACAAGGTAGATGACGTTGATCAACACCTCGAGAGCACCCCACATCACGTACATCAAGACTGGATGGTGGACCCAGGTCTCAGTCGCCTTGGTCTTGTTGCCGAAACAGGCAATGGTACGGAAGATGACGGCAAGGAGAAGGAAAAAGGTAGTCACAGTAACGATGACGATCGAGTGGTTAGTGGAAAGGTTTGGTCTAGATCTGTCTGGCACATCCGAGCTCTCTTCCACAGTGTTGTAATGCTGTTGGTGGGCGGCAATGACTCTGACGGCGTAACGAGAGTGGTGGTCACGGGCCATGAAGGTTCTTTCAGCCTCTTTGGCAGCGCCCTTAGGCACAAAGTGGAAGGTGGAGAAGGAGTCCAACCACCATGGCTGGTAGACGGTGATATTCTTGTCCTTAGTGGTTGGCTTGAAGACATAGGCCAACAAAATCAAGCTGACGGTAGAAGCAACGTAGACACAGTTAAGAATGGCAGCCACCCTGAATACGTTCTTGCACATGGTGTACCTCCTTTCAGAGAGGTAGTAAATGTAAGGGACCACGCCCGAAACTACACTCATGATCACAACACCCACGACACTGGCATATGATGCATTCATGAAAGTCCAGAAAATAGCAGAGTTACCTCCGACCGGATGTCTCCAGGTGAAGATTCTCTGGGCGAGAATTAAGTTGCATGAGACGAGAATGACCGGGGCAGCAATGAGGAAGACCTCAGAGGCAAGACCAAAGTTGACCAGCATAATGTCCAAGCCCCAGCCAATACGGAAACCGAACCCCAAGGTTCTGACAAGGTTGTAGAAGGCAAGCCCAAGCGAAACGTGGAACTTGTGCCCCCGTGACGTGTTTATGGCCCAGATCCCAAGATGGGCAAGGAAGAAAATACCAAAAGCGGCTGTAAAAATCGCCAGAGGCGCAACATCTTTGTGGTCAGGATATGACCCGAACAATGCATTCTGTTGGCCCAAAGTCAGCAGGATCAAGAAGGGTGGGATGGTGCCGCCTAACAACTTAGCAGCAGCTGGCGTGAGCTTCTTGATACCGGTGCCGATCGCCGCACCGTTTGTCAACTGAGCGATAATTGCATCCATCGGGTAAAGTAGAGATTAGTTAAGTGGTAAAGTTCTGCAAATTCAGCTAGTAAAAACTAAGGTGCACTGGGAATGAAAGTGCCTGGGTGCTTGTCACGGGGAGCTGAAGACAAATAATGGACAGGGAGTTAGTCTTTATATATACATCACACATGTGGGCTGCTGTCATTCGCGTCAGGCGTGCTGATATTAATAAAAGATCAAATCGCGAAGTGTCCAGCGCTTGCCGTAAACTTTAGTAGCACGGTGATGACATGAATGGCTGTAGTCTGGGACGGGAAATTTAGGCTTTCCTGGGCGGCGCATGTGGAATCTTGTGTGCATGATGCTGCGGAGAGGGGTAGATTGGGCGCGTGGCATTCCAAGGTTCTTTCAATGCGGCGCAACCCAGTCATCCCCACAAAACCAGAAGAAAAAAAGGGGGTATGGGGTTGTTGTCAGGATAATACACGCTGCTAGAATATACAGTTGGTATGGTGCAACAAAGGCGGTCATAAAGTGGTGGTAAGGATGCCATATAGTCCTACCGTATATCTATGGTGATGCACACATGCTGCGATTTAAGGTTCTGCTGTACCTACTCGAATGAAACTCATGTTCCACTTTCTAATGCTCCGCGTTTGGTCCCGGTTTCTACGCACCAATGTCGAACCATTTATTGGCCAGAGACTGGCATTTAAATCGTAAAAAGAAACGGGTTTACCTATTGGAGATCTTGGAGGGTGCCCAACATTAGGTTTCGCAGGACATTCATTCCACTGTGTGCTATCCTCGTAGATTGCTTGGCTAGCCCCAATACCTGCAACATGTGATTCGAATCCTACAGGTTTCGTCTATGGGCCATTTACCCATCCCGACCGATAGATTTTGTAGCACAATTATAGACTAGGCGGCTTGAGCCACGGGGACATCGGACCGAAAATATTTGTTAATGTTACTCTTTGCGCGTTTTCTTTCATAACTCAGATGTATCTAATACAAACAAGGATCAACACTTCCCAGATAAAAGCCACATGTCTCTAATAGACAGGTAGCTGGTTGTCCTCAGGTGCCCAGAGTTATGTGTTTTTTGTTTTGTATTTTTGCCAGGAAGCACCGAAAGGAGGGATATCTATCTAACGTTTTTGGTCAAATTCCGACCGCCATTTAAATAGGTGGTGCCCTGATGGACATTCCCCAGGGAGTGTTATCGAAGGTTAGTAAGAGCAGCCACAGTCCCGAGGATTCTAAACTATGAGGCAGTGGTCCCAGGCTGTAAAATGGGCCAAGGGATCTCGTTACGTCTTAGGATGGGAGTTTTACCCGTAGCTATTGGATTGTCGACTCGGCCTACATCCGGATCATATGTCAAATTAACTACCGACAATACCCGTTGTTCGGTGGCTTACAGATTGTCTAGCCCTGAGCGTGGATCACTGCTCTTTATGGCTATACGGGCTGCATGATTATCTTTATATAGTTCAATAGCCGGCTCAAGGTTTGATCCGCAAGACTGGTCTACCCCGCTCTCCCAGGCAGGATTTCTTTTTCTATGCAGGCAAATGCTAAATAGATAGATACTTCACTAAATAGGGTCATTAGGTGCTGTAACTAGAACGTCAACGCCGGTATTCCCTGCTGCTCAACTCTAAATTCGAGGGGAACCATTTGTTATCAGTAAAAGATAACCCCGGCAAGTTGCCTTGGCACGTATCAGGTTTGGTGTGAACAAATAGATGTAAGCAGGCCCGGGGAAACCGTTGTACACTGTTTGCACGTGATGTACTACCATGCCAGCAAGAGGAAGCCGCATTGTTTTTTGTTATGACTCTTCGAAGAGTCTACTTTGTAATTGACACATACCCACAGATAGAATGAGTAAAGGTCTCCATTCCGTGAAACTTTATGCGGACAGACTCCAAGTACTCTAAAAAGTTTAAACCCCGAAAACCTCCCATTCCGGAGAGGACCAAATGCGACCGAATTTACATGCGGTGGCCTTATCCTCTATGGTGACGTCAAGTCTCACGTATCAAAGTTCCACCGGGCCGGCGTCTTAAACGCAGAGGATTCTTGTCACTCAAAAATAAATACGGTGAAGGCAAACGGAACGCTTATAGACCACTTAGTCTCTGAAAGTGGCCACAGTTAAAGCCTTTTTGTTTCAGAGACCATTCTCTAAGCTTCCAATTTAATATTAACGTCTCCCCAATCGGACATGTGCACCGGATTCGAAGGGTGAGCGTCAACTGGTACGTGAGCGGATATAACCCTCGTATGGAGATTGGCAGACACTAATAAAAACTCTATGCCATGTATCGAGCGGCTCGTGGGAACTATATACCCCAGCAGTACTCCCGTGACATATTTATCGTCATGGAATGTGTTGTAACACCACAACAATTAAACTTTGGCCATTTTTAGAAACTTTAGGATAGATTTTTTTTGATTGTGAGAAGCGGCTTTAGTCTTCAGCAACAGCCAGGATGGTGTTTTGCAACAAAAAAATGCGAGCCGGCACCAGGGGATCTAAATTGATTTAACTCCCAAAGCAAGACGCTGCAATCGCAATTTTTCTAGCTATCAGTAAAATAATACGCTTAAGGCACCAACTTTGAGAGGATAATTTGGTTTGGTACCGCCAAACGCCCTGCAGCTTGATAGCCAAGGCTATACAAAACGCTATTCACCTACATCGATCCACAGATTTCCAATATGGATACCAACGATTTTCCCGGTCTAATATACCTTTCTATTTATGGTGTTAATAAAAAATTGTTAATACAAGCTTCTCTATCCAAACTCGCCAACTTACAATTGACGGTTTTATCTCTGTACGCAGTAGCATGTGGAGTCTCTATAATGCAGGTCCGATACGGGTGTTATCACCGGTACTGGTAAGAGGTGGCTATTGGTTGCTAAATAGTCTAGATAGCTCCCGGTTGTGAAATAGTTTAGATAGCCTCCGATTGTAAAATAGTTTAGATATATAGCAAAAGAGCGTGGATAGTTTTCGCAAAAAAAAAAATGTTGGGAGATAACCAAGTGGCACACTTGGTTACTGCTTTTCCTGGTTTACAAACTGAGCTTCCTTCTCGTTTAGAGCTTGCAATCGTTGCAAATTTCTTTCGCGTCTCGTGGCGATATCCTGTTCAAACCTTCTATTCGCCCATAATCTCATCTGCTCGCCGTACACAACAACAAATAAGGGGAAAGGAACACCTAAAGCCAAGGCTACAATGGCGCACAAGGTATTGCCCCACCCATAGTTCAACCTTGCGAACATTTGATTAGCAAACAATGGGAATCCAAACCCAAAGAGGGATCTGAATAACGAGGCGGCGCCTAGAGATGAGGCAGCGAAAAGCGGATTCATGTGAATCAAATAACTCTGAATGGTTTGAAATGCAGCAATAAGACCAAACCCAAAAAGCCATAGACCTATGGATGGTATAATCCAATGAAGGTGTTTTTCGGTCGACCATCCGAACCAAAGAAGTCCTAGTGGAATGATACCCCCGGAGCAAACCAACATCGGCAACCTGAATTCGGGTTTGGAAACACCCCCATTTCGTACCACGCACCGCGAGTAGTATTTGTCGCAGGCCCACGTCCAGAAGGAAATCCCCATAAGGTATCCCAAGGCCAAAGGAAGAAATAACAATCCCGAAGTGCCTTTATCGAAACCGTATACATCGCTCCAGACATTGGGAACAGTGACAACCGTCAAGTATAGTATACCATAGACAAATGCCATGAAAGAACCAAGCCCGTATACCATTGGGTGGAATAACAACAACTTTATAGGACGGCTTAGGTTTACATAAAACCGACCGGCCACGGTCTCCCCATCGGCTATTTCATAGATGCACTTCAAATTAGGATTGGCATGCTCCTTCCGTAACCGAGCCGCCTTTCGCTTTAA
>NW_017566844.1:517861-537574 GCF_001661335.1 Babjeviella inositovora NRRL Y-12698
AGACCGGCTAAGAATCTGAACACAAGCATCTGGGTGGTGTTCTGAGCAAAGGCACAGCCAAAATTAAAGGCAAGAAGAACCAAAATGGAGTAGTTCAACATCACTCTTCTGCCGTACATCTCAGAAAGCGGAGCAAGAACCATTGGCCCAATAGCCCAAGCAAGTACAAAGATAGATACGAGAAGAGCCTTGGTGAAGGCGCTCTCGATGTGGAAATCCTCCGCTATAAACGAAACCCCAAGAGAAATCACAGATGAAGAATAAGGGGAGACAAAGGTGTATGAAGAAACAACCACCGTTGCTATCCACTTCCTTCGCGCCGCCCAGTTTCGCGGGTGTTCGGGATCATCTGGTCCATCCCAGGTAACTAATTCGGAATCCATAGAGCTGAAATCGGTGCTTCCTCTTCCAATAACATCATCCATGTATTCTTCCCCGCCTTCCCTCTCAAATAATTTCTCCGAGTCGGTATCCTCGGTGTTTACTATCTCGCTAGCTTGTCGTTGTAGCTCAATGATCATCGAAGATCTGGTTTTAATTCGTTTTATCCATTTTTCAGCTTTGGTCAAGCGAGAATAGTCGGTGTTCAAACTATTTGAAGCCAGTGTGGAGGTCACGGAGCTATACCGGGAGAGCGTTGAAGGCGGTGTATTTACCTCGAAGCTATACCGCTCTTTATCTGAGGCGTGTAATTCTGTTATGTGGCTGTTTGTCATATCTTTCAGTTTCTAACTTGACAAATATATTTATATCTTATGGCACGGATGAATACCTAGGCTTATATACATGTCTTTGAATCTGTCACCGTAGCTAGTTTATTTTGATAAAATTTGGCGACAGCCACAATAGTTCAGAAAATTTAATAAAATACTAGAGTGATGGTTCCAATTATGAGCTCACTTCCGGGTTCTGTCTCCGCCGCTAGCGGAAGAAAGGATCAGTACCATAGTGTGATCTCTGTCAGCACGCATGTGCTCTTTACTTATACTTCACAGTAACTACCTTGCCTCGGAAGAAAGGATAAATACCATGTTTCTCCGAGCAATAATAACCTTCAAGGTTAAGGAACAAATGTGTTTAATAAACTTACGTCATGATTAATAGCTCTCGTAAAAGTTTAAAGTCAGGGCTATGCATAAATAGTTGTGTTTTTTTTGTTTTAGTCATTTAGTTCCCGGGCAAACACGGAAAAACTCACGCAACACTTAATCCGCAGCCAAGCTCACGCCAAGAACTTGGATTTTGGTCGCCATACCCCTTATCTATTATGAACTGTGGCACCAGCACATTTGCGGTTACCATTGGTAGTAAATTGCACGTTGCAATACCGAAGATGCATTTCTTCGGTTCACTGACACGTTTTTATATGCCAAATATCGAATAGCACATAGTTGAGCGGATTCGTATACCAGGGCTCTAATGATATCACCTTAGGCCGTTCAGTCTCTGCTGGCCTCCTTTCAATAGAAAACATATAACAAAGGATGCGGCTACTTGACATGGATAGGTGGTCTAGGATAAGAGACGATCCATTAAGTAGCTACAGCAAGGAACAATCGGTGATACCAATCTCCTGGCAGAGGTATAGCGTGCACTGCGGGTTACATCCTTAGTGTAGAGTGACCCGGTGGTCAACGCATCTGCGGAGAGTGTGTGGACTGATGGTAGATCGGGTTTAATTTCCATTCACTTTAACTCCAAGGGCTTTCTCGTTTTGGGCTTGCAAGCGCTTTAAATTATTTTCGCGTCTCCTGGCAATATCCCTCTCGAACCTTCTATTCGCCCACAATCTCAACCTCTCTCCATACTTGATAACAAAGATTGGAAACGGGATACCCAACCCCAATCCGAGAAAGGCACACATGGTGTTCCCACGGCCGTAGCCCAACTTTGTGTACATTTCGTTGGCAAACAACGGAAATCCAAACCCAAAAAGAGATCTGAATAAGGAGGTGGCGCTAAGCGACGAAGCAGCGAAAAGCGGATTCATGTGAATCATATAACTTTGAATGGTTTGGAACACGGCAATGAGACCAAACGCAAAAATCCATAAGCCAATTGACGGCATGATCCAATGAAGATGCTTTTCAGCCGACCATCCGTACCATAAAAGTCCAACAGGAATAATCACACCGGCGCAAACCAACATGGGCAACCTGAACTCTGGTTTCGCAACCCCACCGTTTTGGGCCACCAAACGCTTGTATGTCTTGTCGTTTATCCAGGTCCAAAAGATAATTCCCAGAAAATATCCCAACGTCATCGGAAGGTACAATAACCCTGAAATGCCTTTGCTGAACCCGTATACCTCACCCCAGACAGTTGGAATGGTCACAATCATCAAGTACAGGAATCCGTACACAAAGGCCATAAACAAGCCGAGGCCAAAGACCATCGGGTGGAAGAGCAACAACTTTACAGGGCGGGTGAAGTTTACGTAGAATCGACCGGCCACGGTCTCCCCATCGGCTATTTCATAGATGCACTTCAAATTAGGATTGGCATGCTCCTTCCGTAACCGAGCCGCCTTTCGCTTTAATAAGGTAGGAGGGTACGTCTCTTCGTATAAGAAAAACCCCACAATGGCCACCACCCCATTCAAGATACAGCAGACGTAGAACAACCACCGCCAGTTCAACTTCTGCACGATAAACCCGGTAATGATTGGGGCTAACGAAGGGCCCAATGTGGGTCCCAATGAGTACAATCCCATGGCTGGAGTTCTTTCGTTATCATTGAAGCAATCGCCTAACACGCCACCACCCACACATAAGGGGGTACTCCCGCCAAGACCGGCTAAGAATCTGAACACAAGCATCTGGGTGGTGTTCTGAGCAAAGGCACAGCCAAAATTAAAGGCAAGAAGAACCAAAATGGAGTAGTTGAGTAAAATCTTTCGACCATACATTTCCGAGAGGGGACCCAAGAATAAAGGGCCCACTGCCCATGCCAAGACAAAGATAGAGACGAGAAGGGCCTTCACAAAGCCGCTCAGTACATGGAACTCCTCGGCGATATATGATGCTCCGAGAGAAATGACAGAGGAAGAGTATGGCGAAACTAAGGTGTATGAGGAGACAATTATCGTTGCTCGCCATTTTCTTTGCTTTGACCAGTTTCTTGGGTGGGCCGGATCGTCCGGACCGTCCCATGTAACCAATTCGGGGTCCAAGGATGTAAACTCGGTGCCCCCATTTCTAACCGGTAGAGGGTCTTCTGTATCTTGATCCTCCCGTTCTTGGTCAAAGGATTGGCTCTCTTCGTCTAGGCCTTCAGCGCGAGAGACGGCCCTGCTGGCTTGTTGTTGCAATTCATTGATGATCGAGGATCTAGTGTGAATTCTTCTAATACTGATTTCGTTTTCGTTCAACCCGGTGTAGATGGCATTTATATTTCTGGGGGTCAAGGATGCAGTAGATGAAATGGAATTAATCCGAGAGGTTGTGACTGAGGGGAGGGTATCATGGCACGGCTCCTTCTCTGAAGAGGCTATGGAGTGTGTCTCGCGTGACATAACAGGATAGATGCACAGCGACGTTATTTGAGCGGTCTCCTAAGCTATACTGAACTAAAGGAAGTAGTATATGTAATTCCTCAATAAGGGATTCAATAATAATTGGTTGAAGTACGAAATCTATAGGTTCTGTGAGAGGTATTCAGTAGAAGTAGCGGGCTGGAACCTTATATATGGTTCTCTGTGGAGAAATAATTTCAGTGACATTCATTATTACTCATTCATCCTGATTAAAAATCCCTCATTAACGTATGCAATACTTTCGATGGACAAAAACAGAGATATACCCGTTGGTAGGCGTAGCGCAGAAGCACGTAAACTTTTTTCCAGAGTCAACGTGCGGGGTTAATGTACGAATAGGTTATAAGAAAAAGTAAGGTTTTCTGGCTTGCGGGATTCTCCTGATTGAGGGCTAAACCCGGAACTAACAGTCGAATTATGTTCATAGCACAGTAAAGGGAGTTATTGGATATATATTGTAGTCCTCTAACGATTTCTATCCGTCTGAGCCATTCTAATATAGCACTGGTGCAAAAATTCAATCATAAGTCCGCAAGGCGCATGAGACGGAAGAGCGCATCCGATAAATGACACTTTCGGCGGAACTGTCAGTACAGGAATAAATGTAGGTCACACACGAACGGAGTTAAAGGCAATGACCCTTTATGTGCAGTTCCCCGATATTAAGTCATGTGATTTCGTTACATTTTCCTAGTGCCATGCCGGTCCAGTCACCTCAGCCTTTATGAGATACTCTTTACTCAGTCATATTCCTTGTTATATTTTTTTTTTTAAAAAAAAGCCTAGATTGGTTTAGGACGGTTGCTAGATATGCACAGGGGTCATCCGCGTGTCACACGAATCTTTAGCCTCTTTGTTGCTTCTCTTCGTTCTGAGCTTGCAAGCGCTTTAAGTTTTTCTGCTGTCTTTCGGCGATATCCTTCTCAAACCGTTTGTTCGCCCACAACCTCAACCTCTCACCATAGGTCACAACAAACACCGGAAACGGGATTCCCAAGGCTAACGCGAGAAACGCACACAAAGTGTTGCCCCACCCATAATCCAACTTTGCGTACATTTGGGTGGCAAACAACGGAAACCCAAACCCAGCGAGCGATCTGAACAACGAGGCCGCACTCACGGAAGATGCGGCAAACTGAGGGTTCATGTGAACCAAGTAGTTCTGGATGCTTAGCATCACTGCCACGAGGCCAAACGCAAACATACCAGTCCCCACCGACGGCATCATCCAGTGGAGCTTCTTCTGAGCCGACCAGCCGTACCATAAGAGCCCCACCGGAATGATGGCCCCACTGTACAACAACATTGGTAGCCTGAATTCGGGCTTGGCAACGCCTCCATTATTTGCCACGAGTTTTTTGTACACTCGGTCACACATCCAGGTCCAGAACAAAACCCCAGTCAAGTATCCGATGGCCATCGGAACGAAAAGCAATCCCGCAATCCCTAAGTTGAACCCGTAAACGGTAATCCAGAGGGCTGGTACCGTGACAATCATCAAGTACATGAACCCGTAGACAAACGCCATAAAAGACCCAAGCCCGAAAACCATGGGGTGCAAAAAGAGCAATTTTATTGGGCGCGTAAGGTTGATATAGAACCTCCCCGCGACAGTCTCACCGTCGGCAATCTCGTAGATACACTTCAAATTCGGGTTATTATGCTGCTTTCTGAGCCTTGCTGCTTTCCATTTCAACAAGGTCGGGGCGTAGGTTTCTTCGTAAAAAATCAAGCCAAATATCGCCACCACCCCATTTAGCATACAGCAGACGTAGAAGAGCCAGCGCCAGTTAGTGTTCTCCACGATGAAGCCAGCAAAGATCGGAGCCAACGAAGGGCCGAGCACCGGTCCAAGAGAGAAAATACCCATCGCCACGTTTCTATCGTTGTTGTCGAAGCAATCGCCTAACACTCCGGCACCAAGACATAAGGGGGTACCTCCACCAAGTCCTGCGAAGAATCTAAAGACAAGCATCTGGGCCGTGTTTTGAGAAAAGGCACAGCCAAAATTGAAGGCCAAGAGGAAAAGGATGGAATAGTTCAACATGACCTTTCTGCCGTACATTTCTGAAAGAGGGCCCACGAACAAGGGGCCTACTGCCCAGGCAAGGACAGAAATCGACACTATGAGAGCCTTCATATAGGTTCGTTCAATGTGAAACTCGTGGGCAATGGTGTCCACACCGAGTGAAATAACCGTGGAGGAATATGGCGAAACAAGCGTGTAGAGTGAAACGAGAACGGTGACCTTCCACTTTCTCCACAGAGGCCAGTTTCTGGGATGCTCGGGGTCATCGGGACCGTCCCAGGTGACCAACTCAGGGTCTAAGGAGGCAAACTCAGTCCCGTTGTTTTTAATAGGGAGCCCCTCTTCGTCATCTTCCGCGTCGTCAGCACATACCTGTTTCTCCTCATCCGAGAGCTCTGTTCTGGACACCATTCTGCTGGCTCTTTCCAGTAGCGTGTCGATGATCGATGACCTGGTTTGGATCCTCTTTCTGTTGATTGCCTCGTCCGCCAATCCCGGATATATGTCACGGGCATTTCTAGAGACGCCTGACAGGATTGAAGTGATGGAGTTTCGAGAAGAGATGGAGTTACTGTTGGATTGGTACGGTTTTTCGTCTATGGAGACTGATCTGGGTGAACTGTCGTTTGGTTGGTGCATCATTTTGGAGGATGGGTCCAGTTAGGGTGCAGACATGTAATGGCAAGAGAAATCGGCAAAAAAGGTAGTTAATATATCGTTGATTTTCAGGCCCACATTGTGGATCTCGTCCCTTTTGCTTACTAATAAATGTGTATGGACAGATATTATGCTCTGGCTTAGGGTCCACACCCTGGAGAGCAATTTCGAGTCATGTACGGCCATAAGTCTCTTTGTGTGAGTGGGTGTCAAATATGCACATGCTTGTCGACGGTTTTCGGCGGTATACGATGAATGTAGCATACTCCCGGGAAGGGAGAGCTCCTATTTGCTTGTTTTGGTCACGGCACCAAAATCTGAGCCCCATCACTTCGGCTTTCCGCGGAGGAAATTTCCCACAAAAACTTTATTTATAGTCAACCGCGGGGTAAACGGCGGGATACTTACAGACCTATAGTGCCTCTTAGTGATTCCTTGAATGCGCTTAGTCTGCTATATCAGAACATGATAAAAATGGCTACTGAACTTCTGTGTTGTCTGAATGACGAGGTAGCGATACTGGTGCAGTTTAGGGCTGAGTGTACATGCCCGTGCGGATGGGAACTGGGCTTTTGCCGTAAGAAAAAATGGTCAGAGTTCTTAGAGAGGGCTTAGTGATTAGAGCAACAGATGTTTGATCGGAACAACAGATGCTTGATCAGAACAACAGATGCTCGATTGGTTCTACGGCCATGGGGCTCTAGTTTTAAGTGAGTGAGTCTCACTATATATCAGACTTGTGTGCGCACGCCGGAAAAGAGTGGCCTCCGGGTGGGCTGACTCATATGTCTGAATACGGGGCAAGGCACAGCAAAACAACGGGTGCTCTAAAGGGTTCTCTTCATCACGTAATGAGGTCATGGGGCATGTGTTTAGGGTAAGAGCCCAATTATAGTGGCTGGCCCGGTAGTGAGATTAAATCATAACAAAAATTCCTGTCCTTGTATGGTTTACATGAAAGTTTAAACGATATATAACGTATGTAAAAGTTTAGCCTGTCGTGCACATTGTGCTCTGAAGTCGTTCAACAATCCCCGGTAACTCCTCAATACCTAATGGAAGCCCGTCCATTCCGGGCTGGTCATCCTGGTTTTTTTCCTGGCAAAGATTTTGTTCCTCAGATATATTCTATCAAATCCAAGTGTCTCTTCCACCTAAGCTTTAAGAGTTCTATACGCGTAAGCCCAAATACAGTGCTGCTGATCCGGGCTAGATTTGTTTATCGTGCTTCAATCTCAATATTGTATAAAGGCGGTTTATTTACGCATTGTTTATTATATAAATCATAATACCAAAGGCATGACATCCAATCGCAGGGGCAATACAGACGATCTAAAATCATTTTTCTTGCGTTTCATTCTTCGCTTGCAATCTCTTTAAGTTCTTCTCTCTTCTCTTGGCAATATCGCGCTCCATATTCTTATTTGCCCATAATCTCAATCTCTCTCCGTACATGATCACAAACACCGGGAACGGAATTCCCAATCCCAAGGCGAGGAAGCCACACAACGTATTACCCCAGCCGTATCCTAACTTGGCGTACATCTGGTTGGCAAATAATGGAAACCCAAAGCCAAAGCAGGACCTGAACAACGAGGCTGCCCCAATAGAGGAAGCGGCAAAGAGTGGACTCATGTCGATTAAGTAGTTCTGAATGGTCTGGAACACCGCCACAAGACCAAACCCAAAAATAGCCGTTCCGATCGAGGGCATGATCCAATGAAGATGCTTCTCAGCGGACCAGCCATACCAGAATAAACCCACCGGAATGAGAATACCCGTGAAGCATAGCATTGGTAAACGGTATTCAGGTTTAGCCACTCCTCCGTTCTTCTCCACTAGCTTCTCATAGCAAACCTCACACGACCAGGTCCAGAAGACGATACCGAGAACGTAACCAATCCCCATTGGAAGGAACAACAACCCTGCAATGGCTTTATCGAAACCGTACACCTCTGTCCAGATGGTTGGAATCGTCACAATCATCAAATACATAAAGCCATAGACAAAAGCCATGAAGGAACCAAGCCCGAAGACCATGGGATGGAACAACAACAACTTCACAGGACGAGTGAGATTGACATAGAACCGACCAGCCACAGTCTCACCGTCCGCAATTTCATAAATGCACTTCAAGTTAGGGTTGTTGTGTAGCTTTCTGAGTCTCGCTGCTTTCTGCTTCAAAAGGGTTGGAGGGTAGGTCTCCTCAAAGAAGAGAGTTCCGGTAATGGCCACCACCCCGTTCAAAATGCAGCAAACATAGAAAGACCAGCGCCAGTCACAGTTTTGCACGATGAACCCGGTGACGATGGGAGCCACGGCTGGGCCAAGAGTCGGCCCGGTAGCATAGAGCCCCATAGCAAAGTTTCTCTCTTTGTTATCGAAGCAATCCCCAAGCACCCCAGCCCCGACAGACAATGGGGTACAGCCACCAAGCCCTGCCAAAAATCTAAACACAAGCATCTGGGCCGTGTTTTGCGAGAAGGCACACCCAAAGTTGAAGGCTAAAAGAAAGTAGATTGACGAGTTTAACATGACCTTTCTACCATAAAGTTCGGACATTGGTGCCACAAAGACAGGGCCGATGACCCACGCAAGCACGAAAATGGAAACAAGAAGAGCCTTCATGTACGTTCGGTTAATTCCAAACTCCTCGGCGATCATGGAGCCGCCGAGCGAAATGACAGACGAGGAATAGGGGGAAACGAAGGTGTATAACGAGACAATGATCGTGGAGGTCCATTTTCTGGCTGGCGACCAGTTTCTGGGGTATTCGGGGTCATCGGGGCCGTCCCAGGTGACTAATTCTGGATCCAAGGAAGCAAACTCCGTTCCGTAGTCTTTGAGCGGAAGGACATCATCTTCCTGGTCTTTGTCGTCCGCAGATTTCCCCAAGGGGTCCTGGTTCTCTTCGTCATCGGCAACTTCGACCCTGGACGCCGTACGACTGGCTCGTCTTTGTAAGGTGTCGATGATAGACGATCTGGTCTGGATCCGCTTAAAGTTGATTTCCTCTTCGTTCAACCCAGGATATGCATCCACCGCTGCCCTGGAAACCACAGAGTTTATCGACGATACAGATCCTCGGCGACGGCTGGAGGCTGCGCCATGCTTCCCTTCAAGGGTGGAAAGGGTGTTGGAAGTGAAAGAGGGGAGTGATGCTAGACTGGTATCAGAAGGTTGTGACATTGGCCCTAGGTATGAAAGTGTTCCAAGGATTGTGTTACTATATAGATAGAAGTTTAGTTGATGGTAGGATGATCGGCTGTTATATCAAAGAGGGATACCGGTTGTATGCTGTGGGAATACAAGGCCGCGCAGCTAGATAAATACACTCCACCCCGCTGTGTATACCATGCAGTGAATGCTGTTTTCAATCATAACTCCGCAATGGGATGTGGTTAATTCCCAGCAAAAACTGAATTTAGTGCGGGTTTTCGGGGCTAAGCACAAAGAAAGTAAGTTAGTTTCCACCCAATTCCGACACGGCTTAGAACATACGTTTCGCGCGTCAAGAAAAAGCACCTGCGGCTAATCGTTTAGCTGGATCTAAAATTAGTCACGTTTTGACGGCCACATATCCGACTCATAGTCGCAAGAGGTGGCGTCTCTGCCCTGGAGGTAGCGTCATAGAGAACCAAAACTGAGGCTTTTAAATTTGCATCTCAAAAAGATCATTTGTCGATAGTATCACGTATAGTACCGACCCATAATTGCACGCGCTAAAGGCTCTACTTGCAGGTTGTAATATATCGTTGGATAAACTGCACTCTCAGATATAAAAGCTCTTTGGTCTCTATCACGAACACCCGCTGAGGGAATTAAGCAGCAAACTCTCTGAGCCGTGACTTGGCAATCCCTGGTACATGTTTTCGGAAAAATGCAGGTAAGAGCTCAAACGATTGGATTTCGGATATCAATTATCCGATGCATCACACTTAAATTAAGGATGCAGCTTGAGGGGTCGGAAGAGCCGGTTGGGGTACTGGTGCCCCCACTCCCAGAGGTGGAAGAATGAAAGTGCTACCATTGCTGTTGAATGAAAAATAGTGGTTAAAATAGACTATATACATGTATATGAAATTCAACACCATTCCATGTTTCAAGAATAAAATTGTTTATATGGGTATTATATAACCTTCGGCATGACTAAACGCAGCAGTATACTATTACATGGGGACAGGGCATATCAATAGCATATCAATAGTATTTCATAATATATAACTATTTGACCGACAAGTTCAAACTACTATCAGCCTAACCACTCATAATTCCCTGATATATGCGCTGCAGTATAAATATTGAGCGTAAACTAGATTCACAGAGTAGATAATATGCAGTGCCACTTTTAATGGCTTAGTAAAATAGCATATTTCACTATTTCCTTAAGCGGAAAAATCACTCTTGCTAAGATATTCATGATCTAGCTTCCGGCTACGGTTCTGTTACGTGCACACTTCTCGAGTTTGCGCAATTTGGAGGTAGCTATAATCTAACATATACAATGAACCTTCAACTAAAATCTGTAAACTTTGGTTAACATAACTTCTAACAACCCCAAAACAAGCATGGACTGCTGACCCGGTGCTACCCTGGTGACTACAACACATCAACCGGGATGTCGATGTAGGACAGATTATTCCCGTCAAACACGGCCTTGACCCGTACGCAGTACAACCGCGATATCAAACACGACTGGAACGACGGCACAATAGAATCCTTGACGGAGCTGACCAAGTCAAGGGTGAACTGGACCTTGCGACGCCACGTTTTTTTGGTCATGGAGTCGTCGAGACAGGCACTGATGGAGTGCGTTAGGCCGCTTTGTGCTGGTAATGAGATAATCGCCCCGGAAACGTGTCTTTCCCACTTTCCAGAGGAGTAGTTATTGATCCCAAAGATCGGAATCTCGTCCACCGCGTGGGTCAAGTCAATAATTGAGTCCACATCCTCGAGCAAGGTCTTTGGGATGTGCGACGCAGTGTCCAAGCCCTCGACCGCCTGGTACGCGGTCAACTTTTCCTTATACTCGGCAAACCGAACCTTCAACTTTTTGTTGAAGTCATTAACCTCGATAGGCGGCGTGGAGGCGCCGTTGGAAGCGTTCACGTGGATGTCTGGGAGGAAGAAGTCGGGGCTGAGCTTGACCGGGATTGGTCTCTCAGACTTCACGGTGATTGCCAACAAAGACACCTGGAAGCTGACCAACCGTGGGGGCTTCTCATTGGACGACGTCGGTGTGGAGGTTCCCAGAGAACTGCCAGCACCGCTCGTTGGCTGGAACTCCAAATCAATCAGGAATTTGTAGTCACTGAACAACCGTAGTTTTTCCTTAAAACGCTTGTGGATTTCCGAAGACACATTGTTTTTGGAGATGAGCGGGGCCACCATGTAGGGCACGGGCGGAATCTTGTCCGTATAGTGCTTCTTATTATACTCACCTGCCATTTTATTAAACGTGAGCTTGATCAAGCCCTTCTTGCTGCTGAGGAACTTTTTCATCTCAAACGTGGCAAGCGACGTGATCAACGAGTCGTCGTCCAAGTACGCGGAATAGTAGTCCTCAAACTCCTCCTCGTAGAGGTTCAAGTTACGCGAGCTGTAGGCGGACAACTCCGGCGACATGACCCGCGAGCTGCCTGGCGTCTCGATGGTGAAGATGTTGGACCCGGAGGGGGTGCTGTACATCTGCGAGGCTTTTAAACCGTCCAAAACGTGTGGCTCGTCCTTACCGTCCCTGAGCCTCAGCCTCTCCATCTTCTTCTTCTCGTGCTCTAGCTTCCCGAGCAACCTTTCGATAGAAATCTGCAAGTTTTTCAACTGCTTCTTCGAATTGGACTCGATCTTGATGAGGTTGGTCAAGTATTCTTCGTAATCGAGATTGGTCTGGGAGCTCTGGTAGGCCATGTTGGGGATAAAGCGGAGGTGGTAGTTGGTGGCAGCGGAGATGATGAAGTGGCGGTGCATGTCCTTGTAGTTGAGCATGTCCTCGATATTGAGCTTGCCGTCGTTCTTTTTCCCAATGAAGCGTGCCTCGATGGTGTACTGGATGGAGGAGGAGGATAAGGCGTAATCACGGGTCAAGAGCGGACTGCCTCGCTTGTCGAGGTACGCGTAGCCCAAGGCCTTGTTGAGCACTAACCCGCTGACATCAAGGTCCTTGTTTGCCTGGGCTACCAAGGACTTATCCAAGCCCAAGGATGGAGGGAGGTAGTAGTGCTGGAGCTGATCAATATGCGGACACGTGTTGTCGAGCAAGCTCTGGGGAAACTTGAAGGTGAAAAACTTCTTGTACTTGGTGTTAGGCTTTAAGATACGGTTGTCCGGAAGTCCGAGGTAGATTGAGTGATCAGTGGAGTCCTTGGAAAAGTGCTCATACTCGATCCCAAGCGAGTTGATGATCGTGTCGTACGACCAGCACGCGCTCAAGTCGAACATTCTCAAAAACTTCTTGACAAACTTGACCGGTCTGCTCAGCGAGGTAATCACCTCCGTGCCCTCGAGGCTCACAGTGAACATCTCAAACGGAATCGGCTTCGTGGATGTGTTGTGGATGATGATGTAGCCGTAGACAAAATCTGCATTGGTGTACTCCTTGAGCTTGTTCTCGAGGTTCGGATCGTTACCCGCGCTGGGGCTTGCGGTTTGCGGCTTGGGGATCTGCTTCGTCACAAAGATTTGCACGTCGATGGGTGAAAAGGTGACACGTTTCAAGGAGTCTACGCTGTCGATGACAGAGTCAAACGTAGATTGGGTGTTGGGGTCGGCTGCTGGGGTTGTGGGGTCTGAGAGGCCACCAAGGGCCAGAACGTGGGCTCTGGAGGTGGTTGGGGTGAGTTGGGGCGAAAAGGGCTGGTTGTGGATGTCAGTCGTGGTGATTCGGGCATTGGAACTGCCCACCGTAGGGCCCAACATTGGCGCGGAAGGCGGCCCGACCACGGGATAGTCTGGCGGGGCGTCGGTGATCGAGTGGTTATCCTGCTCATCTGGGTCCTGGACCGAGCTGTGGTTACTGTCGAGTTCGTCGTTGACGTCGTGGTTGATGTTCTGGAGATGTCTGCGAAGGATCGACTGGTACATCTGGAATGATGGAAGCACATCCCAATACTCGTTAGCGCTATATCCCGGCGGGATCTTCAGGTCAGGTGAGTTTTCATCGAGCGTAAGCTGTTCGATCTTTTCTTCGACATGGGTTGCCTCATCGCGGTTGTACTCTGGGACCGTAGGCGCACCAGAGTCTTCCTGCGAGTGTGTGGAGCGGTTATCCATGGTGTAGCAGATATCAGTAGGCGTAGAATCTAAGCTGGAGCGTGAATATGGAATAAATAGCACGGGGTAGAAATGTATAGGGCGGGATGTGGGGACGAAATTTCACCTCCTGTTTTCTAGAGGTTTTTTTTCCCCTGCACTTTAGCCTCTGGCGCGGCCTCCCCGATGCGGCGAACATGCATACGCGAGAGTCCGCCACACTAAGGGTGATGGAGTGTAAAAAGAGGTACGGAGAAGATGAACTAGGGGTGCGATTACGGATCAAAAATCCCGAGGGATGTGTCAATTGTGCGGAAAGGTGTGGCTGTGGGTAGAATGTGTTGAGAATGAAACTTCGTATGGATGGAATGCAAGGGATACGTGACGGCTGCAAATCTTTCCGGGGGCTCTGTCGAAGGGTGGATTGGCACTAGTTATAATTGTTTAAAGGTTTGCACTATCAGGAAGTAGAAAAGGATTCGGTATTGGAAATTTTGAACAGGAATGACCTTTGTAGTTGGACAACCAGTCACTAAAAAGAGCTTAGGAAAGGGACGCAGCAAGGGTATAATACTGCTGGCTAGGTAAAATTTCGGTGCTACGAACAAAGGGACATATAGAACTTGCTGAGGATATCTATACGGAAATTTTCTCAAGGAATGGTTTCGTGGTCTAGTTGGTTATGGCACCTGCTTAACACGCAGTACGTCCCCAGTTCGATCCTGGGCGAAATCATGCTACCTTTTTATCTTTGGTATTTTTCATTATTTGAAGTAGGTTGTAGAGAAATACCCTTTTATTGCTTTTATTTGTAGCCCACCGGAAAATTATTCTGATATAATTCCTAGTTTTATCAAGCCTGAGGTGCTTTTCTGGTATGCCATGCTTTTATGGACCAAATCTCTGAAAATCTTTCCTGCGCCCCACTATGGTTTTGTTTCTTAGTCATAACATTAAAATCCATGCTTAACATACCCCTTTTACGTATGTGAAATACCTTCAGATATCTCGAATTATGCACTGAAATATGCCGCTAAACCGCACCAATCCCCCACACAGTTTAGACCTGAAGCCCTCTGCACAAAAATCAATACATCACCCTTTTTTTCATCATTTTGCCTATTACCAGTCAACTCTCTTTGAACTCCTCAGAGACAAACTCCTGGATAACCGTTTTATAAACCACTTTACGCTTCCGCCGTAACCAGCCTAGCTACATACAGGACTCACGTGACCCACCCTCGCCCAATCACGAAATTGTAAAAGTTGGCTAGTAATCGCGAAAATTCCACTAACGAAAAGGCATATATCAACGTACAAACCGTTAGAGCTCCATAGACCACACCCCACAAACCACAAGATGACTGTTTTCGGCTTAAGAGGTCATGAATCCCGTTGTTTCAACAACTTCCAGAAGTTGATGGAATGTCGCTCCAACATTGACTACAAGGGCCCATCGCACTGTTTGCCGCAAGAGGCCGAGTACGACGAGTGTCTTCACCGCCGTCACGAAAAGAGAAAGAATCGCAGAGTGCGTCAGCAGGTTAGAAAGATGGACGGTGCTGGTGAAGTCCACACCGTTGCTAGACAGGTCGGTTTAGGCTTAGTTGACAAGGACTATACCTATGAAGACTTTAAGAAGGACGGCGGGAAGTGGCCAATGTGGCTTACTTCCACCGGTGTCAAGGAGCCAAAGCCAGTTGGCAAGGAGGCGCCATGGTGGCAGTACACCCTTGGCTTGAAGAAGGCCACCAAGCCAGAAGACAAATAGTCCACACCCCGAAGCTTACTTCACCCCCACATCATCACAGTTGCGCTGGTAGTTAGAGAGTGGCAGATCTCTGTTACCAGTGGCTTATGCCTTTCTACATTACATGAGCGAGTTGTCTCGCGTCTATTTATCACCATTTTCCTTTATTTATTAATACACAAAGTTACGAAGGGCTTGTAGAATGACCTAAGACGGGCTATTTTCCTAGCAGAAGCCTGTAGTAGAGGTTTAGAGGGGTGGGCTTGATCCGTGGCAAGCTTCGGAACAGGCTCCTTGGAACAGGTTTCCTTTTGGGCATTTCAACAATAAGCAACCATGAAAATAAATATTCAGTAAGCAAATCGATAGAACATCCACCTATCCCATATCCTATTAGGAGCTCTTCTGATATGGTGCCATTCAAAACGGAAACCATTCGATGCAACTCATTTATTTTCATCAGCTGCCCAAATTTAACGTAATGCAATCTATTCTATTCTCAATGCAGTCTACCCCACGTACCCAAGCATCCCTCTAACAGACTCCCTGACCTCGTAAAACAATGTCCCGGGGAACCCGTCAACTATGAGATTTCCATCGTTGACCTTGCGGATAATCACCTCGTCATTGACCACCAACGTCCCTTCGCCCTTGAACTCGGCCCTGTGGTTGGCGGCACCCAACCTCTTTTTCAACTCCGAGAGCCGGATGTCGCCTACGGCCAACGGCTGCGTTTGTATAATCGACGTAGAAGGCGCTGACAACGGCCGCAATACGAGTTCCGTGTTGTCGTTCACCTTGGCCTCCGGGTCGTAGTCGTCGTCGTCGTCATCGTCGTCGTTCATCTCGGCCTTGCGGTCCTCTGCCAACGTGTCGCGCTCGACAACCGCAACCTCGCCAATCACGTGGGAGATGGAGTATCCGCCGGTGATGTTCTGCCACTTCAACAACTTCACGAGCTCGTCGTCCAAACGGATCTCGAACGAATTATTGGCTCCACCAATCTCCAACGCCTCGTTTACCGCCACGCACAACACATCGATGCCATTCTTGGCAAAGTTTGCGGACTTGGAGAAGAAGTTGTACACCACTGCCTGGTTGCGCGGTTCGGTGACGTCAGCCAAAAGCACTACCTTCTTGGGCTTCAACAACGGCAAAATCATCGCCATCGACCGCAAGTCCACGAGCCCTGCGAGGTCCACAAACGCCAACCCGCACCGCGCGCCGAGCGACTGTGTGCCATACACCACACGTCTGGGGTTGTGTAATGAGTCCAACTCATTCACCTTGAATTCCTTCTTCTCCTTCTCCAACACTTCCGCGTCGTTCCACTTGCGCTTTTGGCCGGGTTTGACGTCCTTCGGCACGAACTTGCGCCGGTCAAACTTCTTCTCCTCAACCTTCTGGTAGTCTGCGTGCCGAATGGTCTCGCCGTAGTCGTCGTAGCGAGGCCGTTTCTGGAGGAAGGGGAACATTCTGTGTTTTCCCTTGGCGGCACGCACGTCCATGTCGACAAGCCCCTCATCCGTGGGGGCCACCACCTCTTTGATGTCTTCCTCCTCGGATGACTCATCTGACGATTCGTCCAAGATGTTGGTGTTGTCCGAGCTGAGCAACGACTTGTTCTTTTTGTCAATGTTTTTGGCGGCGGCCTTTTCGCGCCGGCGACCGGCAACGATGGATTTGAACTCTTGAAGCTCCAAGCCAGACAACGGCTCCTCCTTCTTGGTGTCAAACACCAAGGTTTGCTCAAACGGAACGGCGTTCCCGTCCTCAAGCTTGCCCAGGCGCTGCATCGACAACGCCTCCCAAGTGCTGTACAACTCCTTCGCAAGACAGCGGCCGTGGGTACGCTCGGTAAGCAAGATGGTTGTCCGCTCGTCGCTGCACAAAGCGGCAAGACATGCCTGGGCGTCGGTGCCGCGGCTGAAGCAGCTATCTGCGGCAAACACGACCTTGGGCCCGGAGAATTTGGGAAGCTCATGGGCCTCGATCAACTGCACACGCGACGCATCGAACGGTACCTGGTTCTTCAGCTCCCAGTCCTTGATGACTGCAGGCGCCATCCATTCCAACATGGACCCTGCGTAGTTGAGCACGCGTGAGCCTGTGTGTGCGAGCATGAGCACGGGGATGGGTGCGCTCTGGAGGTGCTCGTCGACCAAGTGGATGAGCTCGAGCATTCGGCCACCGAGTGAGGACGGGAGCAACACGGATCCACCGTTGGCAAGCGTGGCGTCCACAAGCTGGAGAAACTTCTCCGTGCGCTTCTTGTGCGGCAAGGCCGACCCGATATTAGAGTTGGTGATAACGGCCGTCGGTCTGAGGAGCTGCGGCAATGGCTGTCCGTTAGCCTGCAAGAAGGCGGACCCGTTGAGAAACGAGTCCTTGGAGTGATTCCAGGCGGGCGCGTAAACAATCTTTTCGTTGTCTTTGGAGAGCAACCAGACGGTCCCGCCTAGTGTGTGCCCCGCGTTGTACGGCGTGATGCGGAGGTTGTCGAAGTTTCCCGTGAGCTGCGTCGTCTGCGCGTGCTTCAACGGGAGGATCTTGTCAAACATGTCTTCGATGTCCTCCACCTCGAACTGCGCCGTGTCTAGCGGCCCGATGAGCCCCGCCGAGCGGTACTGGTCGATGGTGTTGACCCTCCCGAGATTCGTTACCGGCAACGTCGAATACGTGGGGATTGTTTTGAGCACGGGATAGTGGTGTAAGAGGCTCGCATAGCCGCCGAGATACTCCGCCGTCGGGTGCGACAAGAGAATGAGGTGGGTCTCTGCTACCGCGGGCGCGAGATACGCGAGGTCTGCAATCGAGTCCCAGCCGGGGTCCGCAAGGATGTGGACCAGCCCAAACGATAGCCGCGAGCAGCGTGTAGAGGAATCCAGAGGCGACACCAAGGATTCAAACGTGAACATTGCGGGGGAGAGAGGCAAGAGGGGTGATGTGTTTTGCTGGGTAAGTAATATAAGCAAAGTGCGTTTTGCCTCGTGTAATTTTCGCGTCACGTGCGTTAGCTGGAAAAATTCAAATATGGAGGAGTGTACTTCCCGGCTTGATTTATTTTTCTCGATAATGTATTGGGGTTAGGGTGATAAACCTACTCAAATTTTCACCGGAGGGGATTAGCGGTTTAGTGATGGGTGAGCGTCTGGTGGATTGGCGTTAGGTCTAGGAAAGCCTACGAATTATAGCTTGGTCCAGTATCTATTGTGAAATTTTTCAATAGCCTTTTGGGAAACCGGATACGTGCACTTAGATTAAGTTAAAAAGGTGGAGTATTTTAAATGACACGTAATAAAGTGTCGTAGGTACGCAACATAGATATATATATATATATATATATATATACATGCTTTGATCCATTTATGGGGATTATAGACAGTGTTATGGAAGATATGAATCAGAGCTTTGCCGTTGCGTTGGAAGGAAAATAAACCCAAGCTGGAGGCAATATAATTAGCACTGAAATGTAGTGGTTAGATCATTTTTGGGATAATATTTATTAGTAGCTAAGCACGGATAAAAGTGAGAGAACAACAAGGATTAACAGTTTGAATCATCAAACTTTAGAGGCCAGCTTTCTCTGCAATCATGGGACAGTAGGGTTAGGCTAAAGAGAGAGATGTTAGCCACGTATACTAGTGGAAACCTTGTAATCCCTATCTGATGGTAGGTACCGACTCAATCCAGAACGTCACCAAACAAATCTCCGATACAATTTCCGAAAGACGGCTTTCCACTTGTAATTGTCACCACCCATACGGAAGAAAGTCCATCAATGAACCCTCCTTGCAAAACCAAACTTCTAACTATATGGCCGAAACAGGATTAGCATCCACCATGTTGAGCTCATCAACAATCGACAAAGCACGCAGAGACGCTCAAGTAGTAGCACAAGTCCTGGGCCTGTAACACCCTCGCATCTAGATTGCCAGCCTCCTTTATCCCATGGCCGCTAGCGACACCAGCAAATCCCAACGGGCCCTTATCGCAGTCAGCACAGGTCAAGAAGCGATCGAGCTTAATCTTCTCGCCAGCCACGAGCACCGGCGTCGCAGGGGACGTAAACACGCCATCGGTCGATCTGGACACTCCAATGTTGTCGAATGCCCATATATCATTGATCTGGTAGAACTGGAGGGTATCAGTCGCAGACTCTAGGGTTGGGATCTCGGTGCCATGGCACACGAGCATATCAGGGGAGCTTCTAATGCCCACGGTACTCAGTTTGGGAGGGGAGACCATAATCCGTGAATGGCACTCAGGAAACGGACATCTGAGGATGGGTTGCTTGATAGACATGTGTGGGGTAAATATATGTAGTAGGCGGAAAGAAGACCGGAAGAAATGTGTGCCGATAAAAATATCAACCACTGCATGTGCCGGAGTGCATATGAGAAACTTTTTCACATGCATTGCATAGTCTTTTGAAACGAGTATCGCTCAGTGAATGGATGCACGAAGGCTTGTTCAGAACGCGTAAATTAGATA
>NW_017566844.1:537674-591626 GCF_001661335.1 Babjeviella inositovora NRRL Y-12698
CCCCCCCCCCAAAAAAAAAAGCAGGGCAACAGAAAGTGGGTGGATAATGCATGCACTTACGGTTTAGAAGATGAGCTCGTCTGCACTGTTGCCAGAATGAAACCTGCGACTGAAATTTGATTTAAGGTGCCTGTCCAAGAGGGAAACGCGCGGTAATTTTCTTACTTATTTAGAGCCATGGTATAGCACTGCTCATCCTCTCGGAAGTATCGTCTCCGCTATTAGACCATGGCACATCCACTAAGGCCTATATAAGAGGCACTTACTCTTGTTAAGTTCATAGCAAGAGCCTAGATTCTGAATAAACAGCCATTGCTAGACGTATCACGGTTAGGGAAATATTAAACGCGTCCTGACGTCGCGTAGACAGGAACAAGGATTTCCAGCATTGTGTCCAGGTCCTGAGGCAAGCTCGCAGCGCTTCCCTTACCACGCCGTAGTGAGAATCGCTGCCAATACAACCGAGCATTCTTAACCCTGAAAGCTGCAAGCCCTCTCGGCTTAGGTGATGTGTTTCGATACACGGGGTACTGATGGCGAATCGAAAGATATTTGGTTCGGATGCAGCTAAACGAGCACCAGGCTGGAGATCAGATTCGGCATTAACAGGTCTCGTCTAAGCAAAACGATGATGACGCTCTCCACATGCATAGTAAGCAATACGGAACTTGGGATAAGGGGTGGTTTGAATTGTCGAAGGAGTCTTGCAGACGCACGGAACAATGTGGAACCCCAAATTATTAATAGGATCCAAACTAGGGCCCTGCCAGAGAAGGTACAAGAATGCGCGAAGGACCGAGAAGCGAAAGTTAACAATACGGTATATGATAGTACGTGTTCATAAAGTCTATCTAGCTAGGAGGATGGTAAAGTTTAATTGAACACTGAGGCAATGGAGTGATGAATTAAGGCGAAATCGGAGTCTTCAGAGTAGGGTGCATACACATTCTGCTTAATTGATGTTGACGGAACTACCTAACACAAGCAAGACCAGCAAATGGAGCTGCCTGAGTTTGAACTTGAAGCTCAACAGATGCCATTTAGTCTGGTTACCAGGTCGTATTTAGAGGTATCATATGCACAGCACCTAGAAACAGCGTTGCGATGCGCGATCAGTCACTTTTAAAGTTACCGTTCAGTTCTGGCTTCTACTTAGTCGAAGACTCGGAAATCACGCCTGGGGATTGTTCCTCCGGGGAGCTTATCGCTATATTGAAGGCTTGACCTGAGTTCTTGCCCCAGTTGCAAAAGTCCAGGGTAGGGGTGCTAGATCTTCGGGAGGGTTTCAAGATGAAGCACGTATTTCATTTCCAGCAACATGGATTAGGGACAAAATATGCCCAAAAAGGTGATTCTCGAAGATGGATATCTTGGGTGTTATGCTAAAATATTTGCAACGACATTCGTACACCTTGTGGCATGCTATGGTTTATCGAAGCAGCCCCAATCTTGAAAGAACAAAGTAGACACTCCTAAATGTACCGCGTCATTTTTGGCTTTCCGAAAATCCCAGCACCGTGAATTGGCTCGGGACCCCTTTATGTCCCAGTATTACAAACCACAGAGAATCCCTTGATCAGCCCACGGCGATCGTCTAAATGGCAACCTTGAGCATGCAGATTAGGTTCCATACATACAGCACCCGTTGGGAATTTCCCTATCCAGGCGAACTCATAGGGGTAGGCGAGAGCTTGAAACGCGTGCCTGTGCGTCTGACACTGCAGCTTGCATCATGCGAGTCAATCGACTTAGTACCGACCACCACCTCCTATTTTTACCACTCAGGGGAGTTGCTGTTGTTCTAGTGGCTAAAAGATGTCGACAGTGGGGGCATTATTTGCTTGGATATAAGACGTTGTGTGGCAGTGTCCGCATTCGGTGGCGTGCGCCAAGCGACATATACTTGCCGGAAGACTTACATGGAATCTATTGTAGTTTCGCATTTGTATATATAACAGCGGCTTTTCTCTCTAAAATTCTCCGCCGAGTTTTGCCTTAGCTTTGAAATTTATAATTTACCAATTGTTTTAATAGAACCCCTTCCACCAAATACATAATATCTCATCATCGCACGAACATGCCCGAAGTCAAGATCAAGTTAACACAGTCTAGCTATTCTACGCGAGACGCAGCACTCACGGGAACGCTCTACATCACATCGAAGAAAGCGTTTCATGTCGGCCAGGTGTCGGTGGAGCTCCGGTGCTTTTTGGAAGCACGAACGGATCTTTCCCCCGTCAAGCGGAAGCTCTTCCGAAACGTGGTAGAACCGTATCAGCCCGAGAGACGACTCATCAGTCGCGCTGAAAATATCATCATCGCCGGTAAGCCCAACATGAAGGTCTCCGAGTGTGTCGAGCTTGGCGCAGGCATCCATGAAATCCCATTTAGCATTGACTTCCCCCAAGATACGATGCCTCCAACGATGTTGGATCTTCCAGACCTCGCGGTCACCCATGACCTCAAGGCCACGCTATACCGTAAAAACCCACCAGAAAAAATATTGGGCAGAGCCCACAAGGCCAGCTTCACCGACAGTCACAGCTTTACATACAGACACCCTACGAGCAGCTACCTTCCGAGATGGAGCGGCGAAACAGACGGATACCCCTCCCCTCGATCCTCGTTGATGCGCACGACTCAATACGCTGTCAGACAGAAGCTTTTGTTTGGGCACGAATCGGGCGATATACCCCTCTACTTTGAGTTGCGTTATGTCACCAACTCACCCGTGTTGGCTCTCAATGGCCGGCCCAGCTTCAAGCTCTTTCTCATGTCCACTGTGCCCCCTGCCACTTTCGCTAACGGCCGCGGCCGTTTCAAGATGAGTAGTCTCTCTATTGATTTAAATTCCACCACCACCATTTTCCTGGGCGAGCAAAGGCTCCAGACGTACAACATTTGGCAGCATCCGGGCTTCTTGATCAACCTCGCCAAGATGCAGCCGTATGACAGCCAGATAGAATGCGACTCCTCGTTTGAAGATTTGTACGAGTTGGAGATCCCCGATACGATGTATGCCGACAGTTTTGCCAAAAGAGAGTTGAGATCGTTGCCCGTAACCTTCAAAACTTCCAATATAGAGAGATCCTACAAGCTTGCGATTTCTGGCTACATGTCTCTGAAGTCGGTGGAGTCTCCACGAATGCCAGACCCAAGAATGGATATCGTCAGCGACGTGGTTGTGGTGAGCACCGCCAACGGGAAGGGCCCTGAGAGCGTGTATAGCAGCGACAATTCTCCGTACCAGAACCGTCACTCCGATGCCGCCTCTTTGTTTTCTTATGCTTCGGCTGCCTCCACGATGGCGTCGAACCCGCAAGCCCAGTCAGCTCCATGGATGAGCCGCAAGAGAGGGCAGTCATCAGGGACCAACCCTGTTTCTGCCGCTAGCTACACCCGGATGAACTCGTTGCCTGTCTTTGAAGACACCGATTACTGAGTTTGAGGGTGTCTGGGTTAGAGAAGCACCCAAACGGACTGAGGTATTAAATATCCACTGGGACCTAAGAAGTATGGATTAAAGCTCCGGAAGTATCGACACGAATGTTAAGGTCTGTGAGGGGGATACGCCATAACTATGTAGATCGATTGATAGTGACAGCCAAAGCGCGCTATCATTGGAAAGCCATTTACACCTTCATTTGTTTTTACCGTATTCCATCTCGATAACAAATCCGACTGCGCCCTGTAATACTTTAAACTCAGGTTTAGCACGAAATTCCGCAATTCATGGCCCCAGCAGTCTGTTTCAGATCTTTTCGAGCGCTTTCGGCTCCATGTAAGGAAGCAGTAAAAGCATAATATCGGCAAGATACAAAGTGGCTCGTCTATGGCAGGCGGGATTTAAGGAGCTATCCAAATGCCCCGGATGGCAATGGTTATTTTCGGCTAGTTTGTGATGTATCTAGGGATAATAGACTATCCGCATACCAGACTACATACGAGCGTGAGAAAGGAGTATGGCAAAATCAGCCGGGAAGATACATCTTTAACACACAGGTTGTAACCCAGCTCAAACAAGTCGTGAAACAGGGACAAGAATGCAGGTACAGCCGTTTACGTTGACGAGAAAGTGATCAATAAGAATAGGAACAGTAGAGTCTCACGGTGGCAAGGGACGCCTGGAGTAGCTATGTTTATTGTCTCAGTTATTGCCTAGGCAGTAAACAATATAGACTATGCTTAATAGTACATATACAATAAAGGCGCAGCAAGATACCGGCGCAGGTACCGGTCTCGCTATGGCCATTTAGACAAGGTGAAAGATTGATTCCGTCGGTATACTTGGGTTCTCAGGCATTGCTTCTCGTTGTACATCAGGATTTTCTACATCCGGGTCTTTATCGTGACAAAACCCAAGAGAATTGAGTATGCGTAAGTCTGTCCTAATGTGGACCTAGCGCAAGGCCGCACCCTTCCAAGAAGTTGTACCGCCGGGACACACCCTAAGGACAATTACCCGAGAGCAAAGGCCAGCATATGCGAGCTCCCGCCATATTCACATCCGTGAGGAAGATAGACGACTCTAATACCGCAAATGGTCCATTCCACAAGACTCGCAGTTACAATAGAGCTGTTCGAAACTCACCCTGAGTTTACATAAGAGTATCAAACTAGACGGACCCAATGAAACACAGTGATATTAATCCGAAACCTTTCACGTACGTTATTATTTTTAGAAGCACGAATTCGGGTTGACGTGACTTCTAGAATTTCACTGACGAGTCCAAACCAGAGGTAAAAGGGAATTTTTAAACTTATACTCATGCAGAGATAGTATATAACTTATCCCGATGCAAAATTGCCGGCCCTAGGACAGTGCCTCTACACTGATCCAAAGTCTCTACAGAGCCCTTTGTTCTACAAATCATGTGCTACAAGCACAATAAACATAAACATTCAAATAGCGTTTAATAGCTTCCCTATGAATATCAGAATCAGGTATACCAAACAGACTAATGGGCATCCCCACCCGTTGATTTTGTTGGATCATTCTGGAGCTGAGGGATCGAACGTCTATTAGTCCCCGGTTCCGAGCAAAATGCCAAGCGGTTGCAAGTTTACAATGGAAGATATGGTTGTGAAATATCGATTTAGGCTTCATTAGCATACCAAGGGTGTTTACTGGTGTCAAAACGTAACTCAGTGCTAGGGAATACTCAGCAAATAGATAGGCTTAGAAGGCAGCGAATAAGCAAAGACAAGTGCATGCTGGGCATTGCACTGTAGATTGGCATGTCAATGAAAGGAAGTAAAGGGGAAATGAAGGATACATACACCGATTTTGAGCATATCTAGAGTAATCCAGTTAAGGGGCTACGACCGTAGCCGTGTGGAACTATAGGAGGTACATTCCTCCTAGAAGGTACTCAACGCGAAGGCAGAGACATCCAAACTTACCAACCTTAATAAAGGAACACATAATATTGGGGATACATGGCAGCTCCTGGTAAAACTAGACGCAAATGTACACTTCCAGCTAGGCGGTTGCAAGACAAGGGTCTGCACTGGGTACACGAAACACAAGGGTAACTACTTAGCCGGAGTAGGTAACCAGTATAGTTTCACCGGAAAACGTAAAGGCTTTTACCGGTACAAGCCAATTTTTCTCTACGAGTTCTTCCAACACCATTAAACTTTCAATGCTTTCAATCTTTCCAAACCCACAAGGTCCTTCATCAACAACTCCAACAGTCTTCCAAGTCGTCCGGAACATTGTCATATTCTAATCATTCGGTACTCTAGCCAACCCTGCGCCTTTCCCTCATGCACGTTACGCCCTTAAGGTTTCCTCAATCCCATCCAACATCGTATCAACGTCCCTGACGTCAACTTCCGCGCACATTGCAATCAACCGGCGGTACTGAGCCATCTTTGCAGGAGCGCCGGAGCCGTTCGCGGACAAGGCGACGACGCGGCGCAACACGCGGCGGCGCGCAAGTTGCAAGCACGCCAACTCCTTCGCGGCAACAGGAGGATCCGCATCACCATCGGCTATGGACCCGGCTGCAGTCTCTGTCTTGACATATGCGGTCAACTGGCGGCACTGTGCGCGTTCGAGCGCGCGGAGAAGATCCACGGAGCGCGTCTCGACGGCGTGGCGCGCAGCTGCAAGTTCGGCTGCGAGGGTCTCACGCGTGCGGTCACCAAAACGCGCGGTATTGCGCTGAGAGGCGGTAATCTCTGCGTTCATGGTCAGAAGGAGCTGGGCAGCGTCCGCGACGTCGCGCTCCGTCAGCTGGAGCTCCGCGTCGTACGCACGTGCTAAATCAGCCATGCCCTCAGCAAGCGCGGGGGCGACGCGCTGGGTTGCCTGGATCGCTGCCTCACCGTAGCGCGGTGTGGGGAGCATCGTGCGTGGCGGCACTGCCGCACCCTGCGCGTGGTACGCGGTAAGTGCGTTGACACACTTGCGGGCGCCAAAGCTGGCGGCAACATCCACCGCTGTCTGACCCAGCGCATCGCGCGCATCCACCACGCGCGAGAGCGCCTCGTCGGTGCCCTCGCTCATTTTTGCGAGACACACGTCCAAGTAATAGCGCGCAGCGGGCCAGCGCGCCTTTGCAGCAGTGGTCTCCGCAACCAAGTGGAGTACGGTGCGCCCGCGCGCGTCCACGTCCATGAGGGTGTCTGCGAGGAGGTTACACATGCGCGCAAACGCGCGCTTGGTGTACGCATTGGTGAAACAGACCGCACGCATGAGTGGCGTCTGGCCACCAGCGTTGGTTGCGTGCGCGTGCGCACCGCATGTGAGGAGCATCTCGCACACGCGGAGGTTGCCCATGGCGCAGGCCCAGTGGAGCGGCGTGTGGCCCTCGTCGTCGATGACCTGGCCCGGGTTGAATTCCGGCGGCGGCAGACGGAGCGCCTCGGGGAGCGGGGCGTCCAGCGCGCCGTCGTCCGGTGCCATGAAGTACTCGAGGAGTCGCGTGGTGTACTCGGTGTTTGCGTCGTACAACGAGTCCTTGAGCGCAAACGCACGCGGCGAGCGGAGCGCAGCCGCGAGATCGCTATCCGAGAGAAACTCAGACGGCAGCGATGACGTGAGGAGGTCGTCTGCGAGTGCTAGTGCGAGCGCGGGCTCCGCGTAGCTGGCAGGCGCGGGGCTGGGCGCAAGGCCGGGAAGCGCGAATGGCACGTCAGGGTTCGCGCTTGGGAACCGCCCAAACTCTGGAAGTGTCACCGTGGACACGAGTTGTTCGCGTCGCGGACGGCCACGCTTGCGCCCCCCTGCGGGGGTAGAGGCGACACGTTTTGCCAAGACGGCGGCGGCGGCGGCGGCTTTGGGCGGGTCCGTGGCGCTGGCTGCGCGCACCGCGTGCGAGTGCTTCGGGGCAGGTGGTGGCGCGGCGCCCTCCGTGGGCTGGAAGTCGAAGATAGGTGCGAGAATGTCTGCAACCGCGTATGCGTGCGCGATCTCGCGGCCGCGCGCGAGGGGTACCCATGTGCCCTGGTACTTCCCGTAACCTCCCTGAATCTTTTCGTGTACCCCCGTCTGGACGTCGCGCTCAAGGATACGCGTACGACGGGCTTTGGGGAAGTCGGCTGCTTTGAGGATGTGTGTAGCGTTAACCCAGCCGTCGGACTGGCGGCGCATGATCAGTCCCGCAGGCGTGAGAAACTCGTACACGGGGACGCCAGAGTACGTGGCGGAGTAAACTGTTGACATTACAAATGAGTGCGTGGAATGAAAGGGGGTATTGGTGTGTTGCTACCCCCAAGAGCGTGTATACGGATGATAAGCGCGTACGAATAGAAACAAGTAGCTGTCGAGTCCGGGCAGGCTTCGTTAGTGATGAACTGACCGGTTCTGGTTTGCCTCAGGCGTCTGGGGTTTAACTCAATGGGCCAAAAAAAGCACCGGAAATTGAGTAGCGGTCTAAACGTAGGGTGATAAGAATCGCTGAAAACAAATTGGCGATTGGCTATGATGGCAGATCAGCGAGCGATGTTAGCTTGGATTTTATGCAATGTGTGCTGATACCGTTGACTATTACTTTTGTGGGAAATGAAACAACTTTTAATGGAAGACGGGAGTAGAGTTTTCAGGACCTAATGATAGCTTTCTGAGTAGCTGCAAATCTTGATTAAATATGCAAACACTTGATTTTGGCAGGTGCGCGGGTGTCTTGGCGCGTAATAGCTGGATCTCCTTTAGCAGCTGTGGCGAGTTTGAATGGGAATTCAAGAGGTAGCGAGTGTCTAACGGTAGCAACAGAAACCAGAAAAGGTCAGGGTACGGGTGTAGTGATGGCAAAATGGTGATGCCATGTTGAGTTGATTTTTTTCGAGCCAAGTTTTGACCTAAACACCATAAGGCAGTCACGTGAGAACGGCGCAAGGTTTTAAGGATATGGCACGTGACACAAGAGGATCTTGTTTGCACGGAGTTTACACTTTTGCTGGTGGAAATATATCTGGTTAGCTTAAGGGGAAAATTTGGTATAATATTAAAATAGATTTGTCAGAGTGGGATTACGGTTAATATTACTCACGTCTAGGTCTAGATATCACGTTTGTACGCACGTTTCATCTAACCAACGTTGCCAGGCTAGTGAAAAATCGTAAACATAGGATTATATTTTGAGATATAAGCTTGCGGAACAACAGATAAGCATCGTTATTGTATATAATCCAAATAGTTCACACTAATTACGCTAACCTTTTAATATTTCTTTGAAGGGTAAATTCTTCAGGATTCTTACTAAATCAGAACTTTGCGTAGTATCTTTCCTAAAGCATATAACTTTCCTAAACTTGTAGCATTCGGTAGCCGTGACAAAAAAAGGGCTCAAGATCTATAGTTATCTGATTGAGCAGTCCTATTGACATGGTATTGAAAAATTTAAGCATTTACCAATGATTTAATTCCCCTGACACCCACCAAGCCGTAACAACCCTTGTTTGATCTTCCGCCTGCATACAGCCGAAGGGTCAGCAGTGCCGAAAGATTGACCAAGACAAATGAAGATCACTTATGTCCAACACCTATATAAATCATATTGCTATCGCCATCTTGTCCCTTTGATTCGCACTACCCACTATCTAGACTCTCTTTAGTACCACGCTGTAATGTCTTCCTTCAGCTTGCACGAATAAGCTGTGCGCTCTATTTCAACCTCCATTTGTAAGCACCTCCATCGGGACTGTTCTGCAGACTTCCGGTTTTGGCGATCGCTGCGAGATTTTCAACCACAAATAGAAACAGGGCCTGGCCTTCTTCCGTCCCTCCACCAAGCCCTCAGTAACATGCCATATACCATCGGCGACAAGTGTCTCACGCTCACTAGTTTTCTCACAGTGGCAGACCGCGAGATTATCGTGCAAAACCAGCGTATTTTCCAGTTCTGTCTCGCCAAAGCGGTGCTCGTGTACGTGTCTGAGCTCTCCACGAAGGTGGTGCCCCTTTACACCGACATGCTCGTGATCTACGCTTCACTCTTGGACAAAGTAACAGGGTTCGATGACGTCACCCTAGTGGCAGCCAAGACCAAAAATACGTTCGTACAACTCGAGCTGGCCCTAAAGGACATGGAGGGCCGGACGGAAAAGCTCAAGCAGCTGCCGTTTTCTTACAACGAGGCCGTGAGGCCGCTTGCCTCTCAGGTTACAAGGCTAGTGACTTTGGCGTTCAAAGAAGCGGTAGACCTGCTCGAGGCGATCGAGTTCTTCTTCAAGGCATTTGACAACTTGACCAAGCTCATCATGCCGATGTTTCTTGAGCAGACGCGGGACTTTCTCGTCAGCTTCGAGCGTACCCGGCGGTACTTAGAGATGGAGATTGACTTTAGGGGGTTTATGGAGGTGGATGAGGATACGCTTGGTAAGTTGAAAAAAGCTGAACGGGTTACGTCTGGTATCGAGCAGGAAGCCAAGTTCGCCCAGGCTGCATTCACCACTTTCAACGTGAGCATGTCGCATTACACGAAACAGTTGTTAGGACTGGCAATTTTGCACAGAGACATTCCGCTCGAGCAATGCGGGTTGGGCATCAGACGGACGGTGTGTTACGAGGCGACAAGGTCCATTCGTGGGATTCCGCTTGTGACAGAGAAGGACGAAAGGCAGGTGAGCCGCATTGTATACTATGCGGTAGTTATGGTGATGGTAATGGTGATGGTGGTGTTTTACCGGTTTTTGAAGATTGTCAGGGACTAAGAAATGGATAGGACGTATCTGAGCATATTTTCGAGGAGTTGCCTATCGATCCATGCCTTGATCTTTTTCGAAAAAAGGTGTTCGAGCATCGTTGAATGGTTTGCCCCCACATTTCTGTTTGGTTTATCCTACATCGTTGAATGGTTCTTTTCCAAGGGACCTCCTTCCAGACCCCAGTGAAATGTGTCCCCAAAGATTTCTTTACCAGTGAACGGCTTCTCTTGATTGGTAGCCACACATGTAACGGTGATAGATCACTGTGTATACACAGCCTGACTACATACCAGATTTGAAATGGAGCTTAAATGGGCTCGGGTAATGTCATTTCCAGTTTACGGCACCATTTTTGAAATACCAATGGCCCTGCCTCTTTTGCCCATGACCCTTTTTGGTTGGAAAATTTCAATCAATTGTTCTCCTAATATAGTCTTGAGACAAGTTGGCTATCCAGCTCCTCTGAGCCAACTGTGTTACGTCCCAGAGTGCAGTTACCGAATAACTGCCGACCTCGTGTTCCAATGTAAGCATCTTCATATGTGTTAAGCTGTTAAGCCTTGCGTCTTGATTCCCATGATATTATATGTCCGAATCCTATCGGATATTACATCTTCCCCCCACCCTCTGCTTTTACTTTCCTATTATGGATTTTATTTTCGTTGGCTCTTCCCTTTTTTCTCGCCACCTTCGGTCTTCCCTGCTTTACTTATCTTGTATTGTATCTTGCATTAATTTAATTTATTTAATATCTGGCTATCACATAGAACTAGTATGCAATCCGTAGCAATTTGCAAATGAAACTCCCAAGTGTTTTATGGTCTGTTTTTGGCAGGCCACATTTTTCTCAGTCTCATGGGTAGGATCGGTGTACCAGTCTGTGTTAGAGATCTAAATCCCCTAGGCTGCTAACCAATCTGTATAAAACTCTACGATTCAATCCATTACACACAGAATGGTCCCTTGGCCCAGTTGGTTAAGGCATCGTGCTAATAACGCGGGGATCAGCAGTTCGATCCTGCTAGGGACCACTTTTTTTAGTCATTTCTTTAAAAATGCCCGAGTTTTTCAAAGCCAAGTCACAGAGTAGCTATAAGGCTTTTCAAGGGTCTCAAATAGCTGTGTTGGTCCATTTAGACTTGGAGTAATCTACACGAGGGACTGGAACCATTTTCAATATTCAAGCTTTTGGAATCTCAATCTTACTACACGATTGGATAACGTAAAAAAGGAGCACGATTTTCTCACTAGCCCTCGATGCCTTGGAAAGAGCGTGCCTATCTGTTTGCCGCCTAATCAAGGCTAGGAATTGCTAGTGTTTGATTTCATGAGACGAGGTTTGAGATGCAACCCGAGGCTACTTTGCCCAGGCTGTAATATCATAACTACTAGCTGACACGCGCATAAATCGAGCCATAGATCGTTTGCACCATAGTTAATGATTACGTAGGTTAGTAATGGATGGCCGCTAGCCAGAATATGTAAGACGGTCCCTGCAACACTGATATAGGAGCGATTTGGCAGATTCAAGACCAGATCCAAATCAAAGCTTACCACCATGGAGTCCATAGCTTGGCTACACCCCTCCTGGTGAATGCACCTGAAAACTTATCAACAGAGAACAGGGTTTAGAATCACTAGAATGTTTGGATTCAAGTCAAATTCTACACATAAATGTACATATGCAAGGAATTACGGGCGCGGGTCCCAAGACAGCACGCGAATTACAATGTTTCAACGGGAAGTTGTTTAATGTCATGCATTGATATATTAAAAGACGATTGGTCAGGGGGTTGCAACCAAAAGCCTTGGTATAGGGTAGGGGTTTGGAATCTAACACCGCAAGCATCAAAGCTCGAATCACCTAACATCACTTTACGCAGTGTGGTTCCCATACCGTCTCTTTAGCTTCATCCCGATTTCCGCTCCACTCAACCCGGTTACTCATTTCTCTCCGCTTGCGCGATAATATCATCCCACAGAACGTGCGTGACATACCACCACTGCACCAAGCCAATGAATGCCAATGAACCACCTACACCTACCCACAAGCCCCTAATCTCCAACCCCACGTGGAACGCAAGGTAATACGCCACAGGAACACCAATCACATAATAACAGAACAAGTTCAACTTGGACCCGAAAGCCTGGCGGCCCTGGCCGCGCAAGATCCCTGAGGTCACCGCAGTGATCTGGTCAAAGAACGTCATATAGGCAATGTACGGAATAGTCGCGGCCACCATATCCACCACGTCCTGCTCCGTGGTGAACGCCTTGGGAATCTGGAAGCGCGCAAAGTACAAGACGGAAAAGTTGAACACCGCGAGGCAAGCACCAAAGACGACCGAGACCTTGGTGGTGTGCTTGGCGGAGTTTGGCAAGCCAGCACCCACAAGGTTGGCGACCCTGGTGGATGTGGCGATGCCCACAGCAAATGGCACCTGGAAGCTGATCAGACAGAGCGACGCCATGATGGACTGGGCAGCCAAGTGGGTAGGACCAAGATAGGCGGCCATAAACGTCAAGGCCTCAAAGGCGAGAAACTCCGATACCACCATGATCACGCCGGGAAGGCCCAAGGCAAAGAGGGCCAGCCAGTTACGGAAAGCATTGCGAAGGTCCAATCCACCCCAACACTTGAGCGGCTGGAGCTCTGCATTGTTGCGGTTGAGGAACACAAAGAGCAAGAGACCCAGCGCCATAAGATAGTAGGTGATGGAGACGGCGATGGGTGCGCCAATGAAACCGAGGCCGTAGGTGGGTGAGAGAATGAGGAGGTAGTTGAGCACAACATTGATAGGCGCTACGCAGCAGAGAATGTAGGTGGATGCGTTGAAGATGCCTTGGGCCTGGAGGTACCTCTTTCCGGTTTCAAAAACGACAAAGCCTGGAACGCCGAGAATGATCCACCTGAGGTACAAGGAGGAAAGGACAACGAGATGGGGCTCGGGAACCAAGAATTGAAGCACATATTCGGCGCCATAGAACCAGAAGAGAGCGACGGGGATGAAACACGTAAGAATAAGCGCGGTGCACCGTTGGAAGTACAACCCCACGAGTGCATATCGGCCTGCGCCAAAGGACTGCGCGCAGAGGGTGTCGAGACACGTTGCGAGGCCCTGGACGGCGGAAAAACCGGTAATGATCGCAGCCATGGAGCCAAGTGTCACCGCGCTGAGCTCCGCGGAGCCTAGTCTACCCACAAAAAAGATGGAGGCCATGGAAAGCGAGTTCTGGAGAAGAAAGGAGATGACAAGAGGGAAGCATGACCGGGATAAGAGCTTGACTTCACGTCTAATCAGCTGATCGTACTCATGGTTCTGTTCTTCCCACGGATCTACTTCGTCAAGCCGCATAAGAAGCGAGCCGTAGCGCGATGACATTCGTGAAGCGATGGACGGCTGGTGCGACGTCATGCGCGCAAGTGACGGTTGATGGAACAACGGGCGCGGGACGCTGCCACGGCGGTTGATCAACGGAGACTGGTCGGAGGGATGGACCGGAAATTCCTGGGGATGCGACCGAAACTCCTGGTAATGGGGATCGCCGTAAAGGTCGCGCAAATCGCGCTCGATGATGGTGTTGATCTCGTCAATCGTGGGCTGGCGCGCGAGCTCATCCATCATCGAATGGCGGTAGCTGCCAACGGCGACGGAACCGCTGTTGAGGCCCATGTTGACGCTGGCGACAGCCGTCGCGTGGGACTGGGATGTGTACACCGTGTGTGCGTCCAGGTGGTTGAACGAAGAGTATGAAAACGTGTCCGTTTCGTCGTCGGAAGGGTAAGACATGGGGATGGGACTGGAGGATAAATGAGTCAGACGAAATCCAGATGTTGGCCAGAGAGTGGTATCAAAAAGGAGTGAGGGATTATTGGGCCAGGATGACAGAATCAGAGGGGTATCTTACTTTTGTCAGATGGGCCAGTGGGTTATTTCCGACTCGATTTCTGTCTAAACAGTCTTGGCCTGTTTCTGAAGCGGTGAGACTGGAGAGACGTCTGCTATGGATGAAGGCCCCGGATAGATGGCACAGTCGATACACGTATTATGCTATTGATTCCTAGGAAATGGCAAATAAATATATATGTGAGTTCTGATGCCGACTTTAGCACTTATCAGGTATGAGAGAATCACTTGTACATGGTGACTGGTCAGCTCAACTCACAGGATTCGATTGCTCTGCTCGATACCGCAAAACGTCAACAAACAAACCGCCGCCGTTTTACCGCCGCATGCGTATGCACGCTGCAACACCGGGGAAGAGCTGCACCGAAGAAGATCCGGGGAAGCCACTGAGTTTCTGGGTTCCGGTTGATTATATTTGCGTCAGTAAATCAAATATTTAGGAATAATATCTCAGTAGATTATGATACTAGGCGGGATTGTGGTACACGTCCTTGTCTCAACGAAAAGAGAGACGACACGGTCGTTGTCAGGTTCATTGGGGCCCGGAGGTCGGTTCGTGAATGACGAAAAACTATCGACATTTTCATCCACGTAGTCGATTGGTTAACATTAATAGTTTAGAATACAGTCAAACAAAATCGACAATCTAGCTGATTGAGCTATACCATAGAGTTTACCGGATAGATCGGCTTCACAAGGATACTAGGAGCATTGGCTACCGTTTCTGATCTTGTTACTTGTCCCAATGTCATCATTAGAGCACAAGGCGCCCACCGAATGAAATGGACGGCTCATTTCGTTCTCCGAGCGTTTTTTTTTTTGCAACCTAAACTATTTAACACCTAAATAACACGTTTATTTTATAACTAATTAAAAATATAAATAGAACTTTTCTTTTGACAACCTCCACTTGTATAACTCGGCTCTGTTGTAGTCCGACCAGCTCGTCGTGCTACACCCAAATTGGTATATCCACACTGGACACTTACAGCGCCTGGCATAATCTCCAACATGAATCGCCTATTTTCAAACCCATCCCATTGACTATCCAAAATCACCTTCACAACGCCCGCACATTCACTATGACCATCTACTCTTTCTGGATGTTTGACAGACACTGCAACTGTATCTATACGCGTGAATGGACACGCTCTAGCCCACTGGTGCCCAGCCATTCCTCCCATTCGTCCGTTTCGTCTACCAGCAGTGCCACCACGCTCCCCGCGGGCGCCATTGGGACGGTGAACGCGTCAAATCAGAATGATTCGGCCAAACTACTCTTTGGGGCTCTTTTTTCGCTCCGAAACATTGCCAACAAGTTGGGCACTCTGCCATTCAATGAGGACACTTCGGTGACGGACCCCCTCGCGATCCACCGCAAAAACTCTCTTAAATCCTTTGCCACAGGCAAGTACCGCGCACACTTTATGGAAACCGCGCTGGGGTTGTACTTTTGCATTCTCTCGGACCCTAATGTGGCTGACTTGCAAATCGTGCTAAAGGATCTTTACGCGGACGTGTATGTGAACCACGTGGTGAAGAATTCGGCGAGTGATGTGGATTTTCCGGCGGAGGAGGTTATTGGGAACGAAAGCTTTGTCAGGGGTGTGGACCAACTAATTACCGCATTGCCTGCGTTTGCGTAAACCGGTGCGAGCGAAATGGATGTCTATCTATAGAAGCACTACTTAATGTCAGAAAGCTGGCAAAAGCTCGGGTTGAGAAATGTGAGCCTTCCAGGAAAATGATTAGTGGCATGATCGGGAAACCTAAAGAGTTTAAAGGGACTAAATATCGCCTAGGAAAGTTCAGAGATGCATGATATCGAGATCTATATAAAGATATACACGGAATAAGAGGATTGTATAATAGAGATAGAAAAAAAGAGTCTCAAGGCGTACTGTGTGCGATGACTCTGAAGCTAGGATGCCGAAACGCCCGACCTGGTCTATGAGAGCTCGTAAACGATTAAGGTCTAAGGATCAGAGAATTTCTGCAAGCTCCAGCGCTGGTCATATATGATCATAAACAACTATCTGATTGTCACATAACTCCCGCCCATACGTATAATACAGCCTCTACTCCTAGAATCTACTCCTAACCGAAAGCCATGCGCTATCATATCCCATAGCATTAATACCATCGTTTTAAAGCACCTTACCCTGTCTACAACACTAAATCCGCAACTAAGATTTGTTTAAACGTTGCTTATAATTTTTCGGCGCTAGCGCTGCGCTCTCTGTGCCTCATCAAGTCTTCGCCCCTTTGGTGGACATTCGCGACTCTGTGAGTGTTCTTCCAGTCGCTGGTACCAGTCACCACCAAGTTACGTCTAATCACCTCAACATCATCCTTGGAAAACCCAAGGTTCTTGGTCATGTACTGTTCAATCCCCCCAAACTCCTCGTTCAACACTCTCACCGTCAGAAGCATGGCCTCGTACCTCGAACTGAACAAGTTTGTAAACCCATCTCTCTCAAGTTTGAAGCCGGAACGGCCACAGGCAATCTTATCAACCACCGAGGCCGAGCCGTCGCCGCTGTAACGGTTCAAACGTTCCTGCAAGGCGCCCACATTGTCCTTGAACTTTTTCCTAATCACCTCGCGGTCTGGGAGCAACCCAACGGTGGTCAATTCGTACTCGCGACATACAGTATCCACATCGACACCCACAAGAAGCAAGATAAGCATCGCCATGACCCCGGTACGGTCCTTGCCCGCGGTGCAGTGGAACAAGATTCCTTCTTTTGGATGGTCTCTTAAGAACTCAAACACCGAGGTGAAGGCTGCGCCACCCTTTGTAAGCATGTCACGGTACACGTGGACATACGTCGACCAGCACGTCAACAAGTTGGAGTAGCGGCCAGCAATGGCAGCGGGAGAGAAGTCCTCGTCTGGGAATACCGGAGCGTAAACGTTCCTGACCCCGTCAACGTCCGGCACCCCGTCACGGTTACGTTCGTGTTGCGAGCGGAAGTCAAATACCGCAGTGATACCCAACTCCTGGATCGCCTGCTTTCCGAGGGAGGTGATATTTGCCGGGTTGGCACATCTGAACGCAATGTTGCGCTTGACAAATGAGTTGCGTGGGCCCTGGGTCACTCTGAACCCACCAATGTCTCTAAAGTTATGGATCCCATCCACCTTCTTCCATCTCGACCAGGTCGCAAAGTGGTACGAACGGTCGTAGAAACGCGCAACCTCCTGGGACGACGAGAGGTAGTCGGTAATATGTTGGGAGACGACCGAGCTGTAGTTAACCTTGCCCTGGTTCGTTAACGGCAAGTTGTCTGGGTTATAATCCTCGGCATTGTCTTCATCAATGTCTTTAACCCCATAGAAGTTGTGGTTGGCACCCTCGATAAGCACCAACGTGTGGCGACCGTCCAAGGTGTTGCAAAACTTGGCAGCATCAGTGATCGGCACAATGTGATCCCGCAACCCAAAGATAGTGAGAACATTAATGTCAGGCAGCAAATATTTCAAGTCTTCCATCTCCTGAGACAACAAGCTATTGGTTTCGGCCGCCGGGATCCACACGCTCCGGTATTCTCCCAACCGGTAGGTGTTTGGCACAAACGAGCCTCCTTTTTCCTCCCAGGAGGGAAATGCAGTGTCCATCATCTTCTTGAGAAACTCGCTTGTATAACGAGAGGAAACATTGATCAAGTTAGGAATCAACGAGAAGGCCTCGCCCCTGTCGAGCCTTCTCTGCTGTTGCAAAGCGTACTGGAACATGGCTACGGCGCCTCTCGAGTGCCCTATGATCAGGGTGACGTGTAACGCAATGCCAAAGACGCCCGACGCGAGGGCTTGGAGACAAAGATCAACGTCCTGGAGGTCCTGGGGGATAATGCGACCGAGCTTCGGGTCCGCTGAGTCCTGGGAGTCTCCACAGCCGCGGAAATCAATACGCAATGAGAAGATTCCGAGGTCTGTTGCAAGCTGTTGTGCTATTTCACGGTGATAACAGTAGTTTTTGTGGCCGCCGTGTCCATGGAGGATTAATGACGCCTTTAAGGTCGGTGGGTGGCAGTTGTTCAGTAAGGAGGCAGCGACATCGGAGGGATCGGCCGGGTTGAAGTATGGCGGGGTAGTTAAAATGCCGACGATTCCAGCGGAGTTAGATGGCGAGCCAGGCACTGGGATCGAAACGAGTGTCTCGTTTGGCGCGAGGTTTTCACGGGACATGATGGGGTTGTTTGCAAAGGAAGGGGGGAAAGGCAGAGGCAGAGTTCAGCGGTAATCGTTAGCAAAAGGCAAAGCGATCAGAATGGTGATTCAAAGTAGGACAATAGACTAGACGCGAGGTGGGGCTTGCAATGAGCTGAGGGTGAGGTAACAGCAAAATGGATCAAACCTGGGGTGACGATCTAGAAGTTCGGTTTAGAAGCTCTAAAGGGGAAGTTTAGTTCTCGTTTGAGTATGCTGACAGCTATTTTTACGGAAGGTCGGGAATCGGAGACGCAATTGGCGTAAAGCGCGAGACAATCCATGACGGACTTCGCTCGGTATAAATATTCACACGCTCGGCGCTGTGGCGGACGTGTAGGTGGGGTAAAAACCTTAGCGGTGCGGATTGGGACCAGTGCATGCAGGATTTTTTTTGCATATAACGAGAAACACTGTGTACTGGATCGGGATTAAGGGAGGATTTTTGAATAAGATCTGGCAAGATAGGGTGGAAACAACGGTGGGTTTGCAACATAATAGACAATAATTTTGGCCACCTTTGGAACATTTCTGGGGCAGCTGGGTATGTCATTGCCAAAAAGGTTTCGTTAGGTTTGGTATGTGGAAATACGGCATTAAAGCATAAGAATGAGGGCGGGACCGATTTTAGGACCATGGTAGAACGTAGACAAAGCGCAATATTGGGTGGGTAGGAGGATGGTGTATAAGGAAACTATGGACCCTAACGGTTGGTAAGTGTGCGGCTGCCTCAGCCGAAAATCCTGACAAAAGCTCTGCACCTTCCAGAGGTTGTGCCGGTACACTTTGAGGAAGGGGAATAAGTGCTAGGTAGCCTCTGGTAGAATCTGATCCGATAGGGCTTCGCGACTTATAAAGGATGCGTATCATTCGGGCTCGAGAGTAGGGGCAGGTTATGATCGAAACGACCGCCAGGCTGTAGACATAATTACAGCAAAATGACTTGAATTAAGATTTCTTTCGTGAAACTGGAGTGGCATGCTAGACTTAGTAACTCTATAAGATTTCTATACATTAAATTGCCAGGTTTTGGTAGGTATCAATAATATGCTGACTGATAGCAACCATCTGCTGGTACCGATATTAGGCCTCATGGTGTACCATAGTAACACCTTTCACACTCATTTTGAACTCCAGAATCAATTGCTTTGCATGCTAAATACTGGTCTATATGGTTCTACTATCAGTAACCCCAGGTCTTTACTTTTCGACTGGTATGAAATACTGGCGAGTCCCTAAGCAGTGCGTAAGCCATAAACAATACGGGGAACCTTTAAACAGTACCATGAAATCACTTACATCTACTCTTTACATTCCAAACCATAGATAGCATAAAAATATTTTCACCGGTGCAAGGAATTTTTAAAATTCCGGTGTTTTACATCCACAGAGATGTGGGGTGCTTTTCTGTACTAAACCGCCGATTTATTACCCTACACTAACGCGCAGACAGAATGGTGCATTGCGAAAAGTCAAGATGTACACTCTTACCACCTATATAAGTAACTTACAACGGCTAGTAATCTAGATACTAGCACTGAGAAAGCTGGCCAATGTCGCCGTACTGTGAGCTGTGAAGAGTAGCAAATCTGAACCTCCTCTTACATCCCCGCAATTATTCTCGCAGAGTAGCCGTGGCTGTGTCATTTTTGGAAAACGGACTTTCCCCTTCGATGCTTGCGGTTAATCTAATAATACGAATATAATGGCGCCATAAACACACCTTAAGTCTACAAAGCAATCGCCAGACAATCTATCGACCCAGTAGGGTACCAGGTCTAGCCCTGTATGAACAGCCCTACTGCGCGATTACCTCATGCCTCCCTTCCTCCCCCCACCCATTCACCGGTCTTTTTTTCTTTCACCACCAATCTACGCCCCGCAGACAAAGGTAGACGGATATCCCGGGATTTTCCAAGCTTCCCCCATAATCACTTTGGCAGTGTCATATCACTAGGCTCGCTCCGCTCACTTGTTGCTCGCACCTTCTCGATCCTTCTGCACGTTGCCGTACCAGCCGACATGTTATTATGCACGAGCAACATGCACGCAGAAGGCTCTAGAACCCCATAGTGTGGCGCAGCACCTCACCCTAATAGCATAAACACACCACACGCCACGGCACTGCCACAAACCTTAACACATACAGCATAGAAGGCCATGGAAATTCTGCCCCCTAAGGCTCAACTTGCTGTTTCGCACTATATAAATCGGCCCCTCTTCCCCCCTTCCTTCCACTTCCGTTCCTTCCTCCTTACTACAATTGTCTAACAATTAGCAACTACTACACTACAAATATGTCTAAAGCTATCGGAATTGATTTGGGAACCACCTACTCGTGTGTGGCCCACTTCGTCAACGACCGCGTGGAGATCATTGCCAACGACCAAGGTAATAGAACCACGCCCTCCTTTGTTGCCTTCACCGACACTGAACGTCTTATCGGTGATTCGGCCAAGAATCAGGCGGCCATGAACCCTGCGAATACCGTTTTCGACGCCAAGCGGTTGATCGGGCGCAAGTTCTCCGACCTGGAGGTCCAGACCGACATGAAGCACTTCCCCTTCAAGGTCGTGGACAAGGGTGGCAAGCCACAGATCCAAGTCGAGTTCAAGGGCGAAACCAAGGTTTTTTCGCCAGAGGAAATCTCGTCTATGATCTTGCTCAAGATGAAGGAGACCGCCGAGAACTACCTCGGCGGGAAGGTGACTGACGCCGTCATCACGGTTCCTGCCTACTTCAATGACTCCCAGCGCCAAGCCACCAAGGATGCCGGTTTGATTTCCGGGATGAACGTGTTGAGAATCATCAACGAGCCTACCGCCGCTGCCATCGCCTACGGGTTGGACAAGAAGGAGTCCGGGGCCGGTGAACACAACGTATTGATCTTTGATTTGGGTGGTGGTACCTTCGATGTGTCTCTTTTGTCCATTGACGAGGGGATCTTCGAGGTCAAGGCTACCGCCGGTGACACCCACTTGGGGGGTGAGGACTTTGACAACAGAATCGTCAACCACTTTGTGGATGAATTCAAGCGCAAGCACAAGAAGGACTTGTCCTCCAACCAACGTTCCTTGAGAAGATTAAGAACCGCATGTGAACGTGCCAAGAGAACGTTGTCTTCTTCTGCCCAGACCTCGATCGAAATCGACTCCCTCTATGAAGGTATCGACTTCTACACGTCCATCACCAGAGCCCGTTTTGAGGAGTTGTGTGCGGACTTGTTCAGATCCACCATGGAACCAGTTGAGAAGGTGTTGAGAGATGCCAAGTTGGACAAGTCTGCCGTCCACGAGATTGTGCTTGTCGGTGGGTCCACCAGAATTCCAAAGGTCCAGAAGTTGGTTTCCGACTTCTTCAACGGGAAGGAGCCAAACAGATCGATTAACCCGGATGAGGCTGTGGCCTACGGTGCTGCCGTCCAGGCGGCGATTCTCACTGGTGATACCTCTTCCAAGACCCAGGATCTTCTTTTGTTGGATGTTGCTCCATTGTCCCTCGGGATCGAGACCGCTGGTGGGATCATGACCAAGTTGATTCCTAGAAACTCCACCATCCCAACCAAGAAGTCGGAGACCTTCTCCACCTACGCCGATAACCAGCCAGGTGTGTTGATCCAGGTGTTTGAAGGTGAGCGTGCCAAGACCAAGGACAACAACTTGCTCGGTAAGTTTGAGTTGTCCGGCATTCCACCAGCCCCAAGAGGGGTTCCACAGGTTGAGGTCACTTTCGATATTGATGCCAACGGTATTCTTAACGTCTCCGCGTTGGAGAAGGGTACCGGTAAGACTCAGAAGATCACCATTACCAACGACAAGGGTAGATTGTCCAAGGAGGATATTGAAAGAATGGTCTCTGAAGCCGAAAAGTACAAGGACGAGGATGAGCAGGAAGCTGCCAGAATTGCTGCCAAGAACGGTTTGGAATCCTACGCCTACTCGTTAAAGAACACCTTGAACGAGGAGCAGATCAAGGCCAAGATCAGTGACGAGGATAAGAGCACTTTGACGGCGAAGATTGACGAAACCACCAACTGGATCGACGACAACCAGACCGCCACCACCGATGAGTATGCCGATAGACAGAAGGAATTGGAGGGCATTGCCAATCCAATTTTGTCCAAGGTCTACGCTGATGGCGCCGAGGGTGCTCCAGGCGGTGCCCCAGGTGGCTTCCCAGGTGGTGCTCCGGGTGGTTTCCCAGGCGGTGCTTCCGAGCCAGCCGGCCCAACCGTCGAGGAAGTAGATTAAAGCGTTTGATGGTTATTTCTTTAATGTATGATTTTATGTATATCAGTGTAGGTTGAAGATTTGAGAGCTTTCTGTTAGTTAACTAATCTCTTCATATTTGGGTTATTGCACCTTTTTTTTTGGTTCCGCGTAGCGCTATCAAGGCCTCAGATAGTTGTGCCTCGGGTTGAAGCGTACCCGTGACATCGTATACATTCCAGTAGCATTTCTTTCTTATCACATACAAATAACCTAAATAAGTCCTTAAATCTCAATTTTGCACCGGTCTTTCCGAGAACAGGAGACAGCATAACCACGATCTAGGCCTGCTGATAACTCCAATCTGTGTTAGTCTGTCTTATCGTCATGTGCGTGTGGTTGCTTCTTACACCAAGCCGCACTAAATACCAAACGCCAACCCTTTCTACTCTATGCCGTGAAGTGCTCTACAGGCGTAATAGCACACGTCTATTAATTCAATACCCGTAAACCGACTACTCTTTACATCTCCTAGCGTATGAAACCAGAGCAGTTTGATCTTAAGCGGATTTCTCGGCTCCCTAACGAGATCATCGGGTTAATCTTTTCTCACTTGCCCTTGAAGCATGTTCTTGCATTTAAGCACGCTGCAGACCTCAGCGGCCTAGTTTCAGACCGGTTATTCTCCAGGCTAGCGATCACAAACTTCCTTGACCCCAGTCCTGATCCGTATGCCAACCACATGGACCCTGCCGGGTTTGAGACGTTTGCCAAAGACCCCGAGCATTCCCTGTTCCAGGTATCGTATGGCTGCTTGCGGATGCGCTACACTGGCTTGTTTTCATTCACGCCAGAAGCGGTTGAGCGATTAAAAAGAATAAAGCGGTTGAACATCAGGTATGTCTTTTTTGACAAATACCAGTTTGGGGTCGACGAGATACCTCAGTTTGATAACGTCAACAGCTTGAGCTTGTCTTGTTCTCAAATCAACTGGACACGGCTCTCTCTCCCTCCCAGGTTACGAAGCTTCAGTGTGACTGTTGCCAAAGATCCACAATTCGTCTCTCACGACCTGGTATACTTTCCTGAGTCATTAAGGAGATTGAGCATCCATGGTTTGACTTTGACACCGACGCTATACTCAAAAATACCCTCAATGTTGGAGGAGCTTTTAGTGGGTGGCCAGGCTGCATTCTCTGTCTCTGACTTCAATCAAGCTCTGCTCTCTTGCTTGAAGAAATTCCGAATGAGTTCCTCCTGGTTGCAGCCTATGGGTGTTGAAGGGATCGTGCTACCCGATACACTTGTCGATCTAAAATTAGACCTTTGCCGGGTCAAAGTCTTTGCAAATGTGGCACTCCCAAAAAACTTGAGGGGACTTTGTTTCCGGTGCGGGACATTAGAAAAGTTCGAAGTTGCACTTCCAGACGGATTAGAGGTTTTGGAGATTGATAACACCAGAATAAAGCAATGGTCCCATAAGATGCCACAGTCCCTAAGAGTATTGGCAATAAGAAATTCTTCTCTTTCCGAACTTGCCTTCCTTCAGAAATTACCTGCTGGGTTACAAAGACTTGACTTGAGTGGAAATCGTCTCAGAGGGAACACACGGTCATCAACCCAGCCAGTTTTCAGATTTCCGGATTCACTAATATCACTTAATTTGTCAAAAAATCCCAAGCTCTTCCAAGGCTGCGACATGGCACTGTTTGTGTTTCCGCAGGGGCTTGTTAGTTTAGATGTGACAGATACCGGGGTTTCTGATATTATGGCCAAACTTCCTTCTGGTTGTCTCGAAATGGTTTCGCTCGTAGAGACAAAACGGCGGAGAGTGTGATTGCCTTTAGACACAGATAGGTCCGAAATGAATAAAATAAATAATAAATTGAGATAAAAATTGAGATAAAAATTGAGACAAAAATTGAGACAAAAATTAATTCGATAGACAAAGATATATATCAGGAAAGCACAATGGAATGTCACTTGCCCAATACTAATCTGACGACTAGAAATGCACCTTGGACTGATATTCTATTAAGGTTAAGGTACTGGTAAATTCTCCTGTCAAAGTATATGTCTACAGGGTAAATTTTTAAAAATAGAAATTTATTAAATACAATAAGATACAGTTATGGTACACGAGAATGAGAGACAGTCGACTAAGGGTTTCCGGTAGTTGCGAAAGGAGAGGCAGACCCAGTAAATCAGCCCTAAGGAAATGCGGCAAGACATGATGAGGGAATAAGTAGGGAGATCCAAAGTGGCGATGGAACGACAGAGCTGTGGAGCTAACCCCCACGCGGGAAGAAATTTCTGGCAAGTTTTCACGTTACATCTCCTTCTTCCCCGGCTTACTCTGTGGCAATCGGATAGGCCCAATGTACTTCCGCACCAAGCCCTTGACCGTCACAAACCAGAAGTTCTTCACCTGGACAGGAATCACGGCCAATTGTGGCGCACTCAATAAAGTGTCAACCTTCAACACGTACCCATCAATAACAGTCTTGGTAACAGCATTCTGCTCGTATCTCAACTTAATGAACACGACATAACTGAGCACAACAATCAAGTGCTTCGCCGCGTTGAGAACCTGCCATCTGAACACCAAAAGAATAAGCGTCCTTGGCACTATGGTGATCATCTGCAAGAGAATCATGGCCTCGGCAGTGGCACAGATATAGTGAGACTTTTCTGAGAATTGTGCCTGGAAGTTCTTGATCCAGTCCAGAAGACGGGCGTTCGATTTGTTCAAGTTGTTGTTGAAATAGTTCAACGCGTGGAAGGTGGAAAAGATGGTAAAGGAGTATAGCGCGCCTTGCAACGGGATCGGGCCACGGTTCGGGTTTGCGTTGGTAGTGAAGAGAAGCAACGAGAGCGCAAACAACAAGTATTGCACGTTATCATTCTTCAAGAAGTCGTGGAGTAAAAAGTCGCGGTTCACAAGCAACTGGAACGGAAGCGACTTTTTGTTCTTGTACGACTGGCGGAGCACAATAAGGTATGAGAAGATAATGGCAACCAAAGCCCAGCGATAAAACCTAAGTGGTGTCGGCGAATACGCCGCCTTGAAGAGCGACGTGAGCGAGTGGAGCACGGAAAACGTCACGGTTGCCACATGGCCAAGGAACCAGTAGAACTGGATGTTTGTGACAAGTGGCTTGAGGAGCTGGAGGATCTTAGGCGAATTGCTCACAGTGTTAGTAGTGGACATTTGGGCAAAGGTGGGTGCGGAGAAGATATTCAAAGAATGGTCGACTTTTGGGAGGGGCGTACTCTCTAATCAGTAGCAAATTTAGCAGCGATCGTGTGACGGCGAGCGAGCGAAACACGTGGAGGCGCAGTGGGGGGGAGGTGCTTTTGGAGACAGAATAGGGTATACTCAGAGGATTTAAATTTTAGAAATTGGTTAAAAAAATTAAATAGCTCTGGTTAATAGCTTTACTTTCTCTATAATGGAGCTCTGTGTATTTCCGGGTACGGTAATAGCTGCAAAATGGTTCTCATAAAGTGAGCTGGAGTCCTACGTGAGAGCCACAACGGGGTTTCCGGGACTACAGGCCACAGCATACTCAGATCAGTTAAAGAAAGGTTGATCAAGGTTTGGTACCGATCCCCTGTGGAGACATTGTTTGCTACAAACGATTAATCTGAAGCAGTCTCGATAGTGCTTTGCCACTCTGGTGTTTTTTCTAGAGATGGGAGGTGAACACAAAGGAATGATATGTGCGGTATATCGGCCAGGCTCGCAAAACTCATATACGCCTACCTCAAGCTCAACCGTCTATCAAATCACCCAATGGTAGCGATGTATCTGCTAATACATAGTCATTTACCCATGGATATTACTCATTGTTCTTTTTTTGCAAGTTGAATTCATTAGAAAGCATTATATAACCGACCCCGAAATAATATATTGTTGAAATAAAAGATCCCGTCACTGGTGCTCTAAGCGTAGGACTTCTTTGGGAATGGGAAGGTTGGGCCGACTTCCTGGATGGAAAGGGCGGCCATCCATTGACCGACATCAACAGCTTGGGCCAAGTTCTTACCCTCGACCAACGCGGCCATGAAACCAGCAGCAAAAGCGTCACCGGCACCGTTGGTGTCGACAATCTTGGAAGACTCCAAGGGGTAGACTTGGTACTCCTTGACATCTAACTTGTCGGCAGTGGCGTCGTAGGTGGCAGTGATGGTTGGGTCCAATCCCTGGGTGAAGACAACGGTTCTTGGTCTCTTGGCGTTGACCTTTTCGAGCTTGGCAATGTGCTGAGCGATTTCGGCAACGGTGGAGGACTCTGGTAAGCCGTGGGAGCTGGCGTAGGCAGCGGCCTCAGATTCATTGGCGATGATGTAGTCGATGTATGGCACAATCTCGTCCAAAGCACCCTTGAAAAACTCTGGAATGAATGGCGCGGAGAGGTTCATGGCGATAGTCTTGTTGTTGGCAGAGGCGTGTTCCGCAAGGAGCTTAATAGCTGGTGGGGACACGGTCAAGTGGTACCCACCGATGTAGTAGTGGGTACCGTTCTCGACAAGTTTCCAGTTAGCTGGGATCTGGAGGTGCTCTGGCGTGAAGTGATTGGCAGCAGCCAAGTCAGTCGCCATAGATCTGTTGTGGCCGTTGATCAAAACAGCACACTTGCCAGTGGCATGGTTCTCCTGGAACTGGTACTCGGTTCTCAAGCCGTACTTAGCATTGGCTTCGTTGAGCTTAGCGGAGTACTCGTCCTTACCGACGGAACCGAAGTAGACAACAGAGTCGGCCGGCAAGAGGTATTGGGCACCTCTGGCGGTGTTCTGGGCAGCACCACCGGCAACAAGCTTGACACCGTCCATGTTCAAGACTTCTTTGTAGATTGGCATGTGCTTTTCACTGGCGAGAATGGCGTCATCATCTTTTAAGTCGTACTTTTCCAAGAAAGACTTGGTAGCATCGACCTGGAGATCGAGCAACGGGTTACCTAAACAGATTAATGGGAAAGACATGGTGGTTGATGATGGGAGAAGAGTGTGAAGCAAAAGAGCTAGGTTGAATAGGGTGTTTATAAACCGAAACGGAACGGTGTCGTGAAGATGAAAAATTATGCAGCGATGCCACGTGATGAAAAATTGTTGAGGCAAAGACGCAGGATGTTTTGCACGTGAAAATGCGACGCAGACACGATTGGAACTGGAAAACGTGGGAGAGTTAGGGAGATTATAAGGCAGATCGATGTTGTGTTGGAAGGCAATAAAACCGGAAATCGGGTTAATAACATTAAGGGCTTATTTACAGGTGCGGTTACTGTATCTTGTAGCCGGTTCATAGTTGCGGTTGGTTAGGTTGCTTTTATTTCAGTCTCCGGTCAAGCCTGCATCATTGGCGTTGTACTCCAGATTAATCTCCTAGGCGGTGCACATAAAGCAATTACAGCTATTAATCAGTATAAGATATAATCTCGAGTGGGATTCACCACCTTTTTTGTTATTATTAGTTGATGCATCGCACATGCATTCTACGTGGACAATGATAAGAGCTCAGACAGAGTGGTTTAATTTCAGATGTAAGACGCGAGGTGTGGGGAAAGTCACCACCCGATACTTTTTAAAGGTGTTCCATTCAAGGCCGTAAGGGGGCTTGGAACGTTGTTCCTTGTTAGATGGTCTTTATTTTGACTGGGATTGCGATCCAAAACACTCTACCATGGATACTGCATCAACCACGGATATTTCATCGAGATATCAAAGCACTGGAGCAAAGTATACGAAAAAAAAAAAAAAAAAAAAAAAAAAACAGCGTTATTTCATAACCTCGTAAAACACCCGATATTTCCCATTGCAAACCAAAATTATTAACCCCTACCAAAAGTTTCCACTCCACGCACGTCTTCCAACATTTTCTTCTCCCCACCATTACCTCTCAAAAAAGTTTGGGTCCTGCACAGATCTCCTGGGGAATTCGGCGCTGTCAGCCTCTATATAAGCTAGATCTCCCATCGTCATCATCCACACGCCACCTATCATAAATCTATCAATGGTTTCCCTTTTCGGCTTGTTCCCATACATCCACGAGGATATTTTCCTCCAGTATCGTCCGTTCCCAGAAACAACCACCAATGTGGCGGTCGCGCACTGGCACGAGGTTGCCGGCTCGTTTGTGTTCTACCTGGCGGTTCACTTCCTCGCACCACACTTCTCGCGCACATTCTGCCCGAAAGCGTACGCCTCTTTGTCACCAAAAAACAGAGCAAACTTTGATATCCACCATGTGGCAATGGTCCAGGCGCTCATCTCCATCGTCGTGACCGCGTTCTTCTGGAACAACCCCGACTGGACCTCCAACGATATCCACGGGTACCGCCCATTCGGCGGCTTCATCTCGGCAATTACCGTCGGCTACTTCATCTGGGACTTGGCCGTGTGTGCACGCTACTTCCATTTGTTCGGTGTGGGCTTCCTTGCGCACGCGGTCGCAGCGCTTGCGGTCTTCGCGGCAACGCTCATTCCGTTCTGCCAGCCGTGGGTCCCGTGCTTCCTCCTCTTTGAATTGTCCTCACCGTTTGTCAACATGAACTGGTATGCCAGCAGATTGCCGGAGGGTACCTTTTCCAACACGTTTGTGCTCGTCAACGGCCTCTGCTTGATGGTCACCTTCTTTAGCGTGCGCATTGTCTGGGGCTTCTACGCCATCTACACCTGTTTATGGTCCTACTACACGCAGTGGGCGACCATCGACCACAAATGGGTTCCGATCATGATCGTCTCCCTCAACACCATGTTGAACGTGTTAAACGTGTTCTGGTTCACAAAGATGGTCCAAATCGCGATCAAGAAGGTCCTGGGCAAGAGCCGGAGCAAGAAGTTGGAGTGATCAATGTGAAATTCAGTGAAGAATGATATATGAATAGTCTGTAGTGTGTAATATAATATCACCTGCTTTCTAATGCTTAGTGCGAAAATTACTGGTTGCAACGATGGCACACATCTGGAGACTATTCGCGATATTTTAGTTAGATTGGCATATCAATCCCTTAATTAGCACCTGTTTGATGTACAACCATCACACTCGTATTACTCTAACATTTACTGTCTCTAATGAAAATTCCAAATGCACAGGCCAACCACCCCCATTAGAAAAACCCATCATCCAAATCGCCGTCCTGCAAGGCCTTCAACAATTGGCTCTCCTTGTCACTGGCCTCCAAGTGCGCCTTCAAGTCGACACGGTTGGTACTCGTCGGGTATCTCATGGCCTTGACCATGTCGTTGTGGACCAGATTGCAAAACTTGATTCTGGCGTCGAACGCGGCCTGCGGCTGCGTGGTGGCGTACACGTCGACGATCTCTTTAGACGCCATGAAACCCTGAACATCGATGGTGGCGTCAATAACGCCGTCGCGGATGGCCTTGGCGACAATGTACTCGGTGGACTCCTCGGAGTCAAGCTGCAACTTAATGCAGATATCGCGGAGCGAGATTTTGGAGTACGACAAGGAAATGATGCGGATCCCGGTCTTGATCACGTTCTGTCTCAAACGCATCACCAAGTTGTGCGTCGCATCGCGCTGGAACGTCGCGGCATGCTGCGCCACACACTCCTCAAAGAGCTGCAAGTCACCCAAGCGCACCGCGCGCGTCACTGTGAGGTACGGCGCAAGTGATCTCTCCAACGCCGCATCAGCCGTGAACGTGCGTGCCTCGGGAATGTCTCCCATCAACAACTCGATCACCACGTTGAGTTTGGTTGCAGCCTGCTGGAAACCAACAGTCTGCACGCTCTGAGGTGCCTTGCGCATTGCCGCAGTCACGTACTCGTGCGCGCGCGAGTAGTCGAGCTGCACCGCGTGGATACGCGCGAGGTAGTAGAAGTAGCGCGCGACGAGCGCATTCGACGCCAGGGCCTCGGGGAACTCCAATTTGCCCACAAGGTTTGCCGCCTGCTCCACGTCGTGTGTCAAGAGGTAGTTGCGCAACAACAACGTGATGAGTGCCGCACGCGTCTCGTCGTCGTGTCTCAACGTCGCCGTCCGCAACGCCGTCTGGAGAGCTGGTCTAACGGAGACAAAGTCACGGCGGAGCTCATACGTTCTGGCCACGTAGAACCAGATCTTTGCTGCGATCAAGTCGAGCGTGCGGCGGTTGTGCGCGCGCAACTGCGCGACGACGTGCACGTTGAAAGCATCCAACGCCGCAAGCGCACCCGTGTCCAACAAGTAGAGCTGAACCAAAAGATGAACGTACGCATCAACCTCAGGTAACGGCTCGGAAGCTTCTTCGGCCTCCATGTCGACGTCGCCTTCGCCCACAACCGCAGCGAGATATGTCTTGGTGGCGCCCACGGGATACGTGCGCGCGACAACCGCCGCCAACGCGGGCGCTGTAAGTCGACGTCTCAATGCACCCAAGTCACGGAATGCCTTGGACACGTAACGGTTATCGAAAGAATTGGCCGATTTGGCCACCAACACGAGCGAGTTGGTGATTTCTGTGGTGTTAGTACGAGTCATCAGAACAGGAAGGAGGACTTACCATCGGCGACAGAGCTCTCTGGCTCGCTGACGGAGGCTTTTTCCACTGGTGTAGACATGTTGTGGAGTCGGATAAGCAGAATGGCGGTGAATTGAGGGGTCATGGTTATAGCTCCTTGCCACTGATTTTGCTGTGGGCATGTAAGTCGAGGTGGTACGCGCACGTCCGCAGATGAGCCAAGAAGCGAGACGTCTAAGTTTTGATATCGTAGTGTACAAATATATCAGATTAGTTAATCAGAGCATTTGTCTTCCAGATCGGCTGTATCCTCAGATTAACACTGTCTTCTGTGAGCACAGCGGATTGTTATTACAGATTATACAAGTTTCGGGTTCACCACTTTCGTTTCATATACACCACTGTCTTAGTCAACGTTCAGACCTATTCATTCACTGCAGCCCGACAGTACCATAGAAAGGCTGTTGCAAAGTTGCAGGCACCTCAAGACAAAGAGCAAAACTCTTAGGATACTCACAGTCTCCCACATAGCTGATCCATCAAAGATTTCGCCTATATAGCCTGTTGCAATCTATAGCCCCCGCTTCCCGTTTAGCGCAATGTCTCGAGTGGTTTTAAACCTCGACCCCCAACTGGTCGTGGGCAACCAGAAAGACCCGTTCATCCAGAACGAAAATACCCTCCCCCTCAACCAGATCATTCCTCGCATCATCGCGGAACGCGGTTCGTTCCTCAACCTCACGGAGGAATCGCTTAGTGAGGAGATCAACAGCGAGCGTGAGGTGCTCACCAAGCAAGCCATCCACGTGGCCAGCGACGAATACGACGACGCCGACGACGACGAGGCTAAAACTCGCGGCGAGGAGTTCCTCAAGTCGCGCAATGAGATCATCGGGTTGGTGCAATCTGCCTTGAACGAATCATCGCTCTCGCTCGACTTTGTCTCGCTCATGATCTCGGCCGTCAAGCCCAACTTGGGGAACCTCACCATGTCGCCACACTTGAAGCAGCACGTTCCGGCGGGCTCATTGACGTCGCACCGCGTGTACACGGTGCCGTACGCAGGCGAGCCGCTACAACCGAAGAAACTCATCCACACGGAGGAGGGTTCGCAGGAAAGCGACTTGGTGGTGCCTACGCGCGATATGAAGATTGGCCACGGATGGAAGCTCGAGAGTTTGGAGCGCACCGCCGGCTTGCTTCGAGAGACGAGCATCCGGCTCAGCGAGGAGATTCTCCGCGAGAAGCAATATTGGAGCAACATCAACCACGTGTTGGCGAACTCGCACAACTCGTTGTTCAAGGTGCGCGAGGGCCGTGTCAGGGAGATCGGGGTAAAGTATGGCTATCACGAGTCAGGGTCGCGGTACCATCTCGATAAGGGTGTGGCGATCTTGAAGCGACTCCCGGACGGCGAGTTGGCGTTCACTCCGGTGAGCAGCCACGCAAACACGGTGAGCGAGGAGGAGGTACATCGGTATGTAAGGGTAAGGGTGGTGACGAAGGTGGATGACGAGTGGTGTGTGACGGGAGAGTCAATGTGTGGGTTCAGAACTGCCACTTCCGAAGCACACGGTAGTTCCAACGAAACCGGCAGTCCCGGGGCGAAGGTTGAAGATAACGGCAGTTCTGGAGAGAACGTGGACACGAATGGCAGTTTCGATATGGATATCGAAGGAAATGGAATCACAGAAAGCAACCTCGATGCAACTAGACAAGGAAATGAACCTCCCGTCGATGGTATCACCACCAAAATCCAACGCGCGCAGTTCTTTCTCTTTGAAGAAGAACTCTTCTATCAATTGACCCGCGAGGCCAGTTCACTCCTCCCGTACCAGGTCACCCTTTCCTCGGAAAAAATCGTCTTAGAAAACGGCACCGATGAGCTCATCGAGATCGATGCGGCACACCCCCAGGAGCGCCGCAACTTCTCTCACGCGAACGACAACCGCGCTGACTGCATGGCCTCGTTCTTGCGCTTAATGTTGTGCCACCAGCACCGCCGCGCGCTCCAGGCGAACCAGCGGATGCCGTCGCCGTCCAGTGGCACCCAGCGCCTCGAGCCGTTACTCCTCCGGCCGTTGGTGGGGCATATCCGGCACCACGCGCACCTCGCGAAGATGCAGGGCATGTTGGAGGCGCTCTTTGATGACGGTGAGCCGGTGCAGGTGACCAAGTACTTCAACCTCAAACGGCAGGACTACGCCGCAGATCCCTTAGTTCGTGCGATCACACCACCAATGTCCAAGTTTATGAAGGTGGTGGTGGATGGGGCAGAGCGCTTAGAGATCAAGGTTGTCATGTCCGCCACCGCCAGCTTCTGCAACTCGTACATCAGTGTCGCAATTGTGAGGGTTGGCGAGGCCGGTCGGGTGAAGTTGTTGGACGTGAACTTCACGGATGTTAGGGAGGTGGCAGACTGTTTGGGCTGGGCCTTGCACAGCTTCAGAAGTGGGTAGACATATTGTCTGTTTTACCAGAGTGTAATCCAAGGAGGTGAAGATGTGATGGTTAAGGTTTGTAAACGGGTGGTACAATCCAAGGACACTTTGGTACAACTGGTATTGTTGGTGAAGGGTAGGTCATGAACCTCAGTCGAAGAAAATGTTTACTACTGGATAATCTGAGAATAACGCATGCCCGGAATCCCCTACTGGCCATCTATTGCTGCTTATCTGTATACTCAAGGAGTCATGGATTTCATAGGACTAAAATTTTAATATAGCCTTGGACTTTGTTTGACCGAGTGTAGTCTAAACCAGGGGGTCTTTGGGACTATAAATCCCCCGAGCGTAAGGCTAGAAGGCAATTCGGCGTGCTTCACTATTCAGGTTAGATCTGGTTCAGTACCCTGTCGCCCGATAGTGCGACAGGGGCATTTCATGATCGCCAAAAGCACCCTAGATATGAGGCTCTACATTTGAATACGGCTATTTCAATTGAAATCGTAAATTCCTAATCCGGGATAGTACACTTGCTTCGTGCTTTTACGGCTAAGTTTCGCATTCTTGGCCTAGGCATTGACCATACGTGCCCTGTCCACACGAATTCGAGAAAAGGACAGCTCTTCGATTCCTGCTCTATCTCTCGGAAGTTCTGCGCTTTATGCCCGAAACATTCACATTCTTTTGAGAGCACTGATTTTTACATCGGTAATTACAATAATTCAAGGTATTCCAGTTTAGTCTTTGTCCACAAGCTAAGGGCTCCTGATGGATTTTTAATGCAAGGTCCATGCTAGAATCCAAGACTACCGGCCGGTAGGTCCGACCCGGTAGCTGAGATCAGGTCGAGATCACAGTTTATGATTAAAATCGGTTAAATTCCAATTTTTACCATCTCCCTCATCAAAGGCTACCTGTTTCCTTGGCAATATGAGACTTTAATTTAATCAGCGCCAGCCGGGCCGAACATATCATGGCGACTTGATACTCACTTCCGCAGATGTATAGTTCACTCCCGCAGATTTTTTAGTCCTAATTTCTGCATAGTTCGGTGTAATTCAATGAAGTTTCTTGTTTGGATATAAACCCTATCACTATACTGTTCACCCCTCCCAATAGGAATAAAGGCCAACGTGGCCCTGTGTGAGTGATTCCTTATCAGCACCCACCACAGACGGCTCAGCCACGCCCCACGCCACAGATGATGGTTGGCGCACTATATATTAACACACACAGACACATGTCCCACACAGCCTGTTTGTTTTTTTAGCGTCAGCAAGTTGAACCGGGCAAGATAAATACCAGCACCCTACGCCACCACTCATCCACGCATTTACCCACATCCACGCCATGAACAGTGAATACGACTACCTTTTTAAATTATTGCTTATCGGCGACTCCGGTGTCGGGAAGTCGTGTTTGTTGTTGCGTTTTGCTGATGACACGTACACCCCCGACTACATCTCCACCATCGGGGTCGACTTCAAGATTAGAACTATCGAGCTCGATGGCAAGACCATCAAGTTGCAGATCTGGGATACTGCTGGCCAGGAGCGGTTCAGGACCATCACCTCGTCGTACTACCGCGGCGCGCACGGGATCATCATCGTGTACGACGTCACCGACCAGGAGTCCTTCAACAACGTCAAGCAGTGGTTGCAAGAGATTGACCGCTACGCTACCGGTGGGGTCATGAAGTTGTTGGTTGGGAACAAGTCCGACTTGACTGATAAGAAGGTCGTGGACTACGCCGTCGCGAAGGAGTTTTGCGAGTCGTTGGACATGCCGTTCTTGGAAACATCTGCCTTGTCGTCCACAAACGTCGAGCAGGCTTTCTTCACCATGGCCAGACAGATCAAGGCCCAGATGGCTAACTCACAGTCCGCGAACGCCGCCTCCAACAACGGCAAGGCCAACGTCAACTTGAGGGGCCAGTCCATCGCCGCCTCCACCAGCAGCTCCTGCTGTTAGCTACCGCATAACCGGAGCCGCACGGTGGCGGTTCCTCCCTAATACGAGTCCCATTTTCCTTCTCTTTTATATGTTTAATACTAGGTTTTGTTAAACGGCTGAAGGGTGTGTAGAGGTAGGTGAATTGAAGCGAAGCATGGTGCAGATGCCGTCTCAGGACGGTGTAGTTGGCTATGTGCTACAATGGGCCTACAGATAACAATAAGAGTTTAGGAAGGTACCTTGAACAAGTGCAGTTATAGCTCGAGCCCCAACTGGTTTTCTGGGAGAGGAGCTCAAGAGGCTGTTCAATCATTCAGAACAATTTCGGTTTTGACTGTGGGCACATGGTTGCATGCATGTTGTGTGGGTAATTAGGTATGGAGAGTCCCGATGGAAGGCAGACAGAGAAGATAGAGCATTAATTGAGTAAAAGCCAAAAATCAACAATGTTTTGACATAGTCGGTATGTTTCCTATCGATACCACATTGATGGGTATTTAATGCTAGGAAAAGCTTCAGAATAACGATTAAGTACGCTCAATTTGTCTCGCTTCTGCGTTCTTAATCTCTAACTAGAAGCTCATCGAAATTGTACCCTTAACTACTGTAGCCTGGGGAAGTGCGCAAGCTTTATGGCCGTGTTCATTGGTTTTACAGTTTTACATATACGTGTCGCTGGTATAAGAACTGTGCTGAATATTGGCATAATTATTTTACTAAAATCATTGTAATATACTATTTTGGTGAGTAACTCTACGTTTAAGCACTTGCTCTTAATCTCCCATATATAAACTATATTTGACGTCATAACCTACTGGGAGGTCAGGCCCTGCATTGATACACTTTGTGTCACCTTAGAAGTACCCACCGGGGAGGTCATGCCGTCCCCCATCCTCCAAGGAATCCAGGAGCATAATAAAGGTGTCTGAAATAATTAAGCCTTGTGTTTCAATTACCATATAATTAATATAGAAAAAGTGTATGACTTACTACTGCCCATTTTAAATCCCTTACGGTCCCACTTAGGCGGTTGTCACCCTTTCCCACCTGCCCATTTGGTTGCTCAGAACAGGGGTGGATATTCTTCTGTAGGCCTGGGCTCTGGTCTCCTCTCAGGTTGCTGCCATATACAGCAACTAACCCGCGGGTGTGTAGCTGCGGCGCTCCGATAACGTCACTTTTTAGCAGGGGAGACGCAGACTGCATGCAGCCACTAATTAGCTGCCGTCTCCAGCGCCTATCGCCATGAGAGCTGACCCCCACGGTTTGGTGCAACTCCAGAAACCTCTACTAATTGTAGGTACAGAGACGTCTAGATCTCAACTGAGTTAAACATTATACCCAAAGTTTTCACCTCCAGTTTCAAGATAGGTTACAAACATAAAAGTCAAAGTCTGTGGCCCTGAATTCGAAACTCTTACTAATAGCCAAGTTAGTATCCGAGTGACTCCGCTTTTCCGCACCTTTCATATTCACACCTCTTGCTATGGGTATTCCGTATCAAGAGTTCTACCGGTTGACTCCGAAGCGCCACAAGCTTTACCGGTGCTCGACATGCCACGCTGATCTCCTCTTGCCGAGCCACATCATCTCCGATAACTTTCAAGGGGATCACGGTAAAGGGTTTTTGGTCGACTTCAAGAAGTTGTTGAACGTGGAGGTGATACCCCCACACCTTTTGTGCCAGTCCAAGCGTCGCGGCTCTGTCAATAACGAGCCTAGTACCAGTGCCTGCGAAGCGGATGTCTTGTCAGACGCCTCCGACTCCGATGACGGGGTGTGCCACTGGGGAAACGGCATAAAGGAAGTAAAGATGACAACAGGTACTTATCTAATCACAGACATCGAGTGCGCCTTGTGCAAGACAAAGATCGGCTGGAAGTATTTGAGAGCCGTGAATAACCCGGATAACCTGTATAAGGAAGGCAAGTGCCTTGTGGAACGGGCGCTTATTGAGTTGGTGGACGGCCTTTCCGATTGCTCTGCCACTCCGCGAAAGATAGATGACGAGGCGGATTTCATTAAAGCCGAAATGGCCAAGGCCAGAGCTCGGCTGTCGATTTCTACAGGCACGGGATACTGGATGGACGTCGAACGTCGCCACGGAAGCGGCAGCATTGCGGTCCCGAGCTTTACATCGCACGAGGTAAGTGGCTCGTTTATCCAGATTGTAAACTTGGGCTTTCCCACCCGGAGACATGGATTATCCAGAGCCGAGAGAATCAGGAATTTTCTCGAGTACACTGAACGCGGGCCCGTACGATTTGAAGAATAGCCCCAGAGTTGGCAAGTCCCGCCTGCTTATGGTCCTTGTTATTTGTACCCTCTCTAGCTTTTAACGACTCAATAAACGATAACCTTGTGAAACGGGATATGGAAGAGTATCCGGCGTGTAATGCTTCTAGATTAGTTGAATCGAAATTCCAAACTCGAAGAACGTATGAGTAGCTCTTTTTAGCAGAAATCAAATTGGGGTGGCAGAGCCGGAAACAGACATCGATGTCCACCTATCTGCACTAAACAAAGTTTACATTCTGTGATCCACCGAGGATTATACCCTAGTAGGTATTGGCGTTGATCAAGGCTAATATCACTAACTCTTCGTTTCCGCTGCCTCCTTTACCTACACATTAATCCTAAAGGCGTTGCGTTATTAACACACTATGTACATTTAATTATTTTTACAGGCAGTGGTGGCTCACCACTTGAACCACCCGCTCGGCTTATTTCTGATCTTGGTGGAGTTGTCCAACCCGAACCACGGTCTCTTTCTGAGCTCCTTCTCTCTGTTTTCCCACACGATTCTCTTAGTCGTCTGTGTGGTTTTGAGGATGGCTCTGACGTGTACGTATCTGTGTCTGATGATCCCCATTCTTCCTCTCCCCTTCGGGTCGAGCCTCTTCTGCCAGCTCCCATCACTACCGACCCAGATCTGGTCGACGTAGCAGTCGTCCGGGTTCAAGTTCATCTTAGCAGCGTGAGTGATACCGGTCTCCAATAAGTCACCGATCGGCTTAGACACACGCTTGGTGTTGAAGTGGCACTGGGTGATGGCGTCTTTGAGGGACAAGCCGCCCAACATTCTGTTGACAAGCGTGGTCTTCTTCCAGGTGGACTTGATACGGAAGGACTTGAGGTAGATGGATGGTTCGACCGCGTTGATCTCCTCAGCGGTCAACTTCAACTTGTAGCTCTTGCCGCCCAACTTGACGGTTTGGTTGTTCTTGAAGAAGCCGTTGATGCGGACGTTTTCCTCGTACAACTGCTTCTTCAATGGGGTCAAGTAGGTTTCGGCGTTGATCACCACTTTCGGCGCCTTGAATTCCAAGGCTGCTGTGTCTAAATGCATTGGTGGAAGGTCGTCGGAATCAACTCTCTTCTCGTCAGCCGCGGCCTCCTCCACGACGGCCGCTGGCTTGGCGCCAACATCCGCAAACAACGATTTGCTCACGGCAGCCTGGTGGAAGAACTTCTGTGCTACCGGGGCTCTGCCCAAGAAGTGCAATGAGTTTAATCTGAACATGCTGCGGTCAAACGTTTCTCTAGCTGCTAAGTGTCACGCTTCGGTTTGCTTAATATCATTTTTCACGCCGAAAAGTGAAAATTCCTGGCGTTACCCGGTGGGTTTGTGATCGGTAGACGCACGATGGAAAATTCCTGCACTTAATAGGTTTTTTTTACATAAATTTTTTGCTAAATAAATGCAGTATCGATGGGCTTGTAGCTCTAATTTGCACAACAAGATGGGCGAACCTAAGGAATTAAAGAAGGAAAGAAAGGAAAAGATGGTGGAGGATGCTACCAAGGTTGAAAAGAAGGAGAAGAAGGAAAAGAAGGAAAAGAAAGAAATGAAAGAAAAGAAGGAAAAGTCCAAGGACGAACCTGACGCTGAAAAAAGGTCCAAGTCCAAGCGCACTGCCTCGGACGAAATCACCATCGATTTGGCTCAGGAAATCCCACTCTCCAAGAAGCATGCGAGAATGTTAAAAAAGGGCAAGATCACCATCGAGGAAATCAAGAAGGAGTTGGGCTTGACGGAAAAGCCTAAAAAGGACGACAAGGAAGTCAAGCTCGATGCCGACGGTAATGAAATCGAAGCCGAAAAGAAGCCAGCCAAATCTGAGTTCGGTGTGTGGATCGGTAATATGACCTTTGATACCACCAAGGAAGACCTCATCAAGTTCATCGTCTCCAAAACCACAGACTTTGCCAGAATCGAGACCGTCTGCAACGACGCAACAGCGCGTGCGCTCATCACCGAAGACGACATCACCAGAGTCAATTTGCCAATGAAAGAGCGTAAGATTAAGGGGTTTGCTTACGTTGACTTCAAGACCGCTCAGCACATGAACGCAGCCATTGCCATCTCCGAGGAGAACTTGCTTGGCCGTAAGTTGTTGATCAAGAACGCCAACTCGTACGAGGGCAGACCGAAGAAAGATCCGCTCGCGGGTTTGTCCAAGAACCCACCATCCCGTATCTTGTTTGTGGGTAACTTGTCTTTTGACACCACCAAGGAGTCGTTGGAGACCCACTTCCAACACTGCGGTGAGATCTTGAAGATCCGTATGGCCACCTTCGAAGATACCGGTAAGTGTAAGGGGTTCGCATTCCTCGACTTTAAGGACGAGGTTGGGCCAACCAAGGCCTTGCAGGATAAGGCTTGCCAGCGCATCACCAACAGACCTCTCAGAATGGAGTTTGGGGAAGACAGGTCCAAGAGAGTGCCAAACCACCACAAGAAGGCCCAGGAAGAGGCTCAGGCTGTGCGTGAGGCCAGATCCGAATCATTCATCCAGCCCCCAAGAGAGAGGTATGTCGAACCAGTCTACACCGCCCCGGCCTTTGACGCTGAGAGAAAGCCAAAGAGACCAAGACCAGAAGGCTTCTCCCGCAGCAACCACGACAGCTACAAGAGAGTCAAGTCCTCCATCGCCTTGGCTGGCGCCCAGAGAGCCAGTGCGGCGATTGTACCTTCCGCCGGTAAGAAGGTCACCTTCTAAGGTCTGTGTATTTTGTATAGTAGTCAAGGCATGTCCTATGAAATATTTAAATGGTGTAAGTAATTTGGCATAGTATGAGGGGTTGATTCTTAGGCAGTATTTAGTGTATTCGGGTAAGATACAGGCAATTCTATTAGTCAATGTATTTTATGTCCAGTGAAATAACCCTAGTAAAAGTGCCTTACCTTAATCCATGTCCCCGTGCTATAGACGTCTTAATAGGCTATAGTACAGACCGTGTAGCCTCTAGAGAACACTCTCAGAAGGCCCATAAATGGCGTTTCACAGCTTGCTCTCCATTATTTGCTTGCTAGGAACCTTGAATAAGTCTACAATAATTTTAACGAGCTGGTGTTTCTATGGAAAATTAAAGGTTACAGGGCCCATTTCAGCTAAAACGCACAAATCACGATTCTTGCCACCGGGTGCCGATCGCGAGCAAAGTGGCTCTGTGAAACATCCACTATCGCAAATACTCTAGGTATTATTTTCCACTCATACGCCAACGTCTGATAGTAGAACCGATGATATTGCAAGAAATGAAACAGCACGCGGGGGGGAAGGAAAAAGGCAAGAGAAAAAGAAAGCAATCAGGAAAGATGGAAAACAGACGTAAAACAACAAAAGTAAACATGAAAGGGGAAAGCAAATAGCAAAATTAGATGGAAAGGCGGACAAAAAGGCGTCGGGAATAGACAGAAAGTACAGATGTGGAAAGGCACATGAGCCAGGACTAGCCTCAGTGCCTATGAGGGTGGTGATAGTAACACACTGGTTTAATCGGACAAGTCTTCGCTGAAGGTGGCACGACTGCCGTTCTTCTTCTTGTAGGCGGACGGCGGTCTCTCGGTGTCTAAGGCATCACCATAGCCGTACTCACCGCTGGCGTTCGGGTCATATGCGTAGCCGTGGTTACGCCCTCCAGCGTACTCCTCGTTATCGTGCTCGAAGATTGCGCTGTGCCCATTGTGGTCGTCGCTGTAGTACTGCTGCTCGGAGTAGCTGCGATTGGTGCCTTGGTTCCACACGGCGTCAGGCCCGTCTGGATCCTGCTCATAAGTATCCGGGCTAGGCTGGTGCTCTCTGGATGGATTGCGCAACGGCACATCATCAGGGGCTATCGCAGCACCGGCGAAAGTACCTCCAGCAAGAGCACCGCCATAGCGAAGGTTGGAGGCACTGGTCTGGGAGGTTGACGGGTATCTCTGTTGCGCCGTCAGGTCCTGGTAGTTGGAGTTGGTGTATCGACTGGAGCCCACGGAATTTGAGTGATGAATATCGGTGACGCCCCTGTATGAGTCCGCTGGCTGGGTCTTCTGGAGCTGCTGGGCCGCAAAGGCAGCAGTGCCACCCATCGCCAAGTTCTTGTGGTTGTTAGAGTTAATGGAGATAGGGTGGTTGAAGGTATCGTCGCGGTCCAAGTTGGTGAGGTAGCCCTCCTTCTCGTAGTTATCGGCAGGGAGAACCTCCGCAGCAGCGTCATCCAATTCGAACTGCGACTTCTTCTTGCGCTTATATCTGCGGAAAAGGAACAACGCTAGGATTATACAGAAGGCACCAACCACACCACCAACCACACCACCCACAATGGCGCCGGTGTTGACGCTCTTTTTGGTGGAACTCTTGATGTTGAAGGTGGATTGGTAGAATGCGTAGTCCGTTGTGATTGCAGCAGTCATGGCAGCAGCCACGGAGGATGGCACCTGAGTTCCCGACAACGTGAAGACTGTGTTCGTGGTAAGCTGTGTGGAAATTGTGGTCTGGGAGTCGGTGATAATGTAGTGCTGGGTGTAGCCCTCGGTGGTGGCAACCGTGGGGAGCCCTGTGTCAGAGGAGGTTTCGGTGGTGGTCACTAGGTTGGTCAATGTCACGTTTCCGTCGCCTTTAGAGGTTGGAGCAGAGGTGGGGGTGGTCGAGGAAGTGGTCGAAGGAGTGGTCGTAGGGTTGACCATAGAGGTGGTCGTGGGGGTGGTTGTAGCAGGAGTAAACGCGGCAGATGTGGTCACGGCCAGTACAGCTGATGTAGCTGTTGTTTCAGGCGTACTGACTGGAGCAACAGTCAGTTCTGCAGTTGAAGCAAAGGTGTCGGTGGCTGGGGTGGTAGTGGTGGAAGTCTCTGGAGTGATGGTAGGGCTGGTCACCAGTTCAACTGGGGCAGTGGTGGCAGAAGTGGCTGGGTTGGCCACGCTAGCAGTAGAGACGGGAGCGGTGGCAGAGTCTACTGTAGCCGATGTCGCGGTAGTGGCTCCAACCACACCTGGGGTCGAGGCGGCGGCAGTGGCAGCACCGACAACAGCGGCACTTGCAGTGGTGGAAGCGACTGCAGCCAGACCTGTAGCGGCGACAGCAGCCGGATCTGTAGCGGCAACAGCAGCTGGGTCTGTAGCGGCAACAGCAGCTGGGTCTGTGGTGATGGCGGCGGCTGGAACGGCGGCAGACATGGTAGTATAAAAAGGTGTTATCTAGTAACCTTGGTTGTGATAGGCTTAAGTTCTCGGGCTTTAGCAATCAGTAATGCCCATACAATGAAAAGAGAGAGAAAGGCTAAGGCGAAAGAAAAACGCTTGGTAGATCGGCCTAGGGTCTTTGGAGAGAGGAGCTACATTTTGGTACCCGTGCAGAGCCAACTAGCCATTGAAACAGGGGAATTGCGAGGCGAACGTCCATGCGCCTGGATCGCGGGAAGTTCCAGTGCGTTGCTGGCCGACCATCGACCAACAACACGCGTCTCTAGCCCGATCGGGTAATTCTCGGTCAGTGTACGACCACGTGCATACTCTTCGGAAACCAGCAGCACCCACCTCCATGGCTCGGGTCCCTCAGTTGCATTAGCCTGCACATGATGGGGTTCACTATTTACGGGTATTAATCTAAACGATGTTTTTTTTCGGCTTTTTGGTGACTGCGAGACTCGAAGACTTGTCCGTTGCATATGTGTTTGCAATAGGAAAATTTTGCATGTCAACAAACATGCGTGCGCACGATGACGACAGAGGCGGACCTATATAGAGCACAGCTTCCAAGAGCCTTCTCACTCCGATGAAACAGACGCTTTGGTAAAGAATCTAAAGCGATCTCAAGGGTGGCTTCGAATATGTTATTGTTCGAAAGGATACAACTTGGTGTATGAGGCTACATGGTGTACAAATGGCAATAGTCGATTGTAACAGCCAGCAGCTCTCAAAGGAATGTACGATACAGACACAGATTGCCTAAATGAGGCGGCCCACCTTGTTAAAGCGACAAATTATTACAGATATAGGCTCACTCCATTATAGGTGGTCAATTAGCTGGAAAAATAGACAGATTAATGTCGGCGTGGCTTAGATATTGATGGAGCCCTGAACAAGTAGTGAGCGACGCAGGATGTAAAGGCCATATCGGACTAAGTCGAACTGCGAGTGCATAGAGTGGTACGAGAGCCCTCGCACGGAGAGGTGTTGACAAAATAGTACCAGGCCTCGGTTAGATTAAAATTGTGCCTCAGATAAAGAGTGCGATAATGTGAGATTTTGCCGATTCTTTTAGTCTCCCTCGAGAGCTACGATTTTCTGAAACATAAACGGGTAGATGTATGAATGCCTGTTTCATCTCCAGACATGTTGCTAGACGAACCTCAGCCCTCACTGACCAGTATCGGCCCAAACTTCAACGGCAATGTAACACTTATATAAACCAGGAGTGCTGAAACAATGCTTGGTAGCTTAAATTTAGCCCTTTTGACGGCACTCCAAGGAGAATTTAATAACGTACGAGGAGCTTGGTGCCTCACTGGCCATATATGTCGATGATGGTTTGTTAGATTCACTTTGGAATTTTGTCAAAGAGGGAATTTGATATAATTCTATCCATTTTACTATACTTAGATTAGATTCCTCTTGTGTTGCTAGTGATCTTAGGTTTCTCCTATATGACTCTCTTTGATATCTTTGAAATAGTCATAGGTGCACCATCGATTGTAGTTTTATGTGAAAACCGGGTCATTTTTCAACTCTGTTCGCTCCAGGTATCTATACTCCTCTGGTTTTAAAAGTATTATCGAGTTTCGTAGCTGACGCGTTCTATTAATACATTGGCTTATACATGACCCCAGTTTTCTTCGAAACCATTTGGTCATTATATACGAGTGACAGGATTCAAACATGGGCGCGGGATCGCAGTTTAATCAAAAGCAAATCACCAGTCCCTACGCGAATCTCACTACATTTCAGCACCAATAATAAATAACCAAATAGTTAACAGAATACCATATGTATAAAGGATAAAAACGTCCCGCCGCACGGATACACAACGGGAATATGACGTTGACAAAAATGCAAATTGAGATCATGTCGTGAAAATAAATAAGCAGCGTCCCGTTCCGGCTCTGCAAGGGTACAGTGGACGGTCGTATCCAGCATGCCCAAGCCTTCTCCGGAGCATCGGTGAGTCCACCTGTACCGCTGTGATTATCTACGGTATGGTGGAATCCTAATCTCTCCTCTGGTACTACCATGCACGCCCCAGGCGCCTGAAACAGTCTAAAGATGTGAAAGTTGACCCCTTCGGCACCATACTCCAGTGAAGCCTTAATTATCGTCGTAGCCGACCAAAGAAGCGTCTCTGGCTCTGTTTGGCAATGGGTATTCTGCCGGGACGGCCGCGACGTCTTCAAACAAGAACTTCTTTCTCAACGGAGTGAAGCCGAATAAGAACACCGGGATCAAGACCCCCATGGCAGATGGGAAGAACAAGTTAGGCTTCTTATACGCGTAGTAACGACACCACTAGAGACATGTTAGTTGCATGAAGAAGGGAGGCAATATGAGTGAGGAAACGTACCTTGAAAGGGTTCTTGTAGTAAGCTGGTTTGTGTGGATCAGGGTGCGGTTCAGACATTGCGTATAGGTATAATACTTGGTCTAGGGTGGGCACTACGTGTTTCCTCCAGGTCTATCACGTTGATATATCCCATTAGAACGGATTTTTCCTGAGGTACAAATCGTACATGAACACCACTGTCATTGGATGGATTTTAGGAAAAACGCACGGAAAAAGACAGTTGTATATGTGTGGGGCACTACCTCGCTGGTTTCTCAGAACCACCTCACTAATATCTAAGCTCCGGCGAGTCAGATAGTTTTACTAATCTCCGACGAATCAGATGATTTTATTGACCTCCTTGAGACAAACTTGGAGGATGGGACTCACGACCGGGATTGTTATCTCCTTGAGACCCCTAAGTCTACATTTGAAATCACGAAGCGTTCACAGAAGCAAATGCACATGTTAGAGTCATATCTGTTTCAAAACAGGAAAAGGGAGAACCTAACTGGTAACCTAGTTCTTAGCCTTGCTCTTCTTGGTGGCCTTGGACCCAGAGGCCTTGGCAGAGGAAGAGGTGGTGGCGTCGACTTCTTCGACGGTCTCAACCTCACCCTGTGCGGCCTTCTGCTGGGCTTCCAACGCAGCTTCGTCCGCATAGAACTTTGCCTTTAACTTGGCGTCCTCCCATTGGGCGTAGTACAAGCCACCCTGCAATACCAAGATCCCAACATAAATGAACACGATGAACACCTCGGACGCAGCGATGACGTTGATTCCGGTTCTCTCGTCCACGTCGCCCCATTCACCAACAATGGCCGACTGCACACCGATGCGCATATTGGTCAAGTAGAAGATAACCCCCGCCATGTAGAGCCCCAAGGTCCCGTACTCGAACATCTTCGCATCTGGATTAGGCTTGTACAATTTCACAAACATTCCGAGGAACCCCAAGGCCATGACCCCGTGGAGGATGTAGTGGACAAAGTTTGGCGAGTTCCCCCAGAGCGCGTAATGAGCGACGGAGCGGGCAACAGCTTCGTCACTATAGGTGCCGCTCCAGAGGGTCTGGAAGTCGTATGGCAAGTTGCCGTAGATGGCACCGAGGGCAAAACAAGTGGAGCCAACCACAACAGCATTGGCTGGCGGAATAATAACTTCGTAGAAACTCATTTTAATGTATTGGGAGCGATGATTGGGAAAGAACGGTCGAGATGCGGAGGCAAAAGCGTTTATCTATTATGCGGAAAATTATCGCACTGACCCTCGTCCGGAGCGCTGACGCTACGGCGTTCTAAACCTCCTGCGGCTCGCTTATCATGAGTGGCATACGGAAACTCCTGGCGGAGGCTGGCAATAATTAGGTGTGCCGTTCATGACATTTTGTATTAGCTGGGCTCAGAATTATAAGGTATATGGCATAATCTGACTATTAGTCTATGTCAATGTATGGCGTTTTAAAGGCATCGCCTGTTAGGTATACGTTACCTGTTAAGTATACATTGTGTCGCACGAGGGTTCATTTACATGCAAAGCCAGTCTATGAGCTAAGCGAGCACAGCTATGGTTATAGCAGGAGAGCAAAATCAGAATGATTAGCACAAGTATCATACTCAATAACCTTCAAGTAACTAGGCCAATGTGGGATGAGGATAATGTGACACGGCTGTGTGGATGACGTATTTAACACAATGTCGAGACTCTCAACGGCCCGACGCAGGGTGGGAATCCCGCCCCGAACCATATCATTCATCTGGCATCTACGTTATGTTTGTTAAAAAAAGATTTATTTTATGATTTCAAAGATGCACCGTAGCACGTTATATAATTCAGAGAAACGATAAAATTTAAGCGTCAGCGGCAACTGGAGCTTCTTCTTCAGCAACAACTGGCTCGGCAACAACCTTGTGGTTCTTGACGAATGGAGCTGGAACAGCGGATTCCTCCTTTGGTTCCAAAACCTTGACCAAATCTGGCAAGGCTCTTGGGCCGGTTCTGGCGGTTTCTGGGTCTCTCATAATCTTGACCTTGATCCCCAAAACACCCTGCTTCAACAAGACGTGTCTGGTGGCGGTGTCAATGAAATCGATGGCTGGCTGACCGGAGTGGATCATGAAACCGTCGGCGAACTTCATAGACTTGGCACGGGCGGCTCTGAGCTTACCGGAGATAACGACTTCAACACCCTTGGCACCGGCTTCCATGACGAATCTAACGACACCGTAAGCGGCACGTCTGATGGCCAAACCATTGAGCAACTTGTATCTCAAGGATTCACACTGGGCGACAGCGGACAAACCTCTGTCCTGGACTCTTTCGGCGTACAAGACAATGGTACCTGGCTGGAACTTGAATCTCTTCTGGACCAACGAAGTCAACTCGTGGATACGGCGACCGTTCTCACCCAAGACAGCCTGGGTGTGGGTGGCTCTGATAATAACTTCAGTCTTGGTAGAAGTGACTCTGACCTCAACACCAGCGTAACCTTCCTCGGCCAATTCACGGGTGAAGAATTCGTTCAATTCAGCGTAGAAAACACCGTCAGCGACGATCTTTCTCTTCTTGGAGATAATAGCAACCATTTTGTATATAAGATTTGTGATTCAAAGAGGATAGGATGAAAAAAGGTTGAGAATCTGTTTTCTAATATAACCTTGCCGAAAGTGGAAAATTTTTGGCGCGCCAGGCTGAAAAAAACGCCGACAGCTCACAGCGACAGCCGGGTAATTGCATGCAAGATCAAAGCCAGGAGTTTTTCGTGACTGTTTTTTGTAACGGTGAAAAGTACCAGGATAATGACCTGTATACAATGGCTTATATCACGTGTGGCAGCATCGAGATTTGTACCAGAATATACAAGGTGAGGTGGTCAGGCTAAAGACCTCACTCTCGGGGCTAGTTTGGCGTGGGTAGTCTCAATTTGATTTCCTGTTATTTCAAGCTTAAATATTCTGCGGTAGCTTTCTAACGCCCGTTTCTTAAACAATAAGAGTAATAAGAGCAATAAGGGTGGAAGGTAAATAAAAATTATCGCTTTCTGGGAAATTTTGAATCCCTTGGCTTGACAATGAGTAGCGACCCCGATAGCTTCTCATAATATAAGAGCGGATATTGACACCCATTACCCTAAACTTTATAAGGTACCATAGAAGTTTCAGGTTTTGTGCCCCTCATGCCAACATAGGATTTTACTCGCTGTTTTTAGTTTATTCAACGGTATGGTGATGAAAAGGCTAAACTAGAAAGATTATGTAAAAAAATAAACTGCAAAATAGAATGGTATTGATAAAACCGGATTTCTACTTAAGAAATATGAATGGACTAGCCACTGCTCGCATATTTAACATGCCACCATCTGCTTTTTAAGTATGAGCTTTTATGGTAAAAGAAATCCAATGGGTCTACGCGTGTGTATTTAAATACCGCTTGTCTGGGTTGTATGAGCATAAGAACGTCGGCTATTTACCCATTATTTTCAAAATTTAATCTCTCTGCCGATTTGGGGTTAAGGGTGCGGCATACAATACTTTCACCATTCTAATTACACAAACCCACACTGAAGCCGCTGTTATCAACGGTGCCAACAGTGCTAGTTTTCTGGGTATCGTTTTAGCTTCCTTGGCCTTTAAATAATCCAGGAAACCAGGAAACAATTCCTGGTTACTAATGTTTAATCTCTTTTTTATCCTTTTTATTTATTTGACCTTCACTATTCTAATTATAATGGCGTTTTTTTTTGACATTTTTACTCCTCATAGTGTATACTCCTCCAGTTTGGATGACCTTTGTATCTGAAAATAATCTTCCTGAAACCCCGAATGTTAAATAAAAGCCATTTGTGTTTAAAATAGGTAAGCTTGTATACCCATTAACTTAATTTTAGGTATTTTTTTTAATCAGATGAGAACCCCTGGGTGGTTCTCTATAAATATTTAATATTCGCTGCCAGATATAAAAGGAACACGATCGTAGACCCATACTATCGTGCATAGCGGTACTCCTTCTACAATATCATGGCATCACATTTCATTCAGATAACCGTATTCTAAAGCTCTAATTCAGGCCAAAGATGAAAACTACGTAACAAATCGCTACTCATCCTCTTCCTCATCATCTCCCTCACCGAGCCTGCTATTTAGTAACCCCTGAATAAGGAAGGCTTGCTCTGTCTTCAAGCCGCTTGTCAATCCTAGTTCGAAGCTCTCATTGACAGACCGCTTGGTGTTGGCGATAGCGATCGGAGACATTCCACTGATCCTATAGGCCAAATACAATGCCCCTTTCATTAAGTCTTCATAATCATCATAGAGCTTAGCAACAAGTCCTCTGTTATTGGCCTCGACAGCTCCGAACATGTCCCCTGTGAGAACAAGCTCCATAGCTCTGGACTTACCCATAATCTGGGTAAACCGCTGGGTTCCTCCTCCCCCCGGAATGATACCTAGCTTTATCTCAGGTTGGCCGAAACGAGTCTTCTTGGTGGCCAAAATAATGTCACAGCACATGGCAAGCTCACAGCCGCCCCCAAGCGCAAGCCCTTGCACTGCAGCTACCATAGGCTTCAGGGTGCGGTAAATTTTGTCCCACGTGCCCAAATGCATTCCCTTCTGGTTTAAAACATCCTCGCTGGAAAGCGTTAACATGTATTTAATATCTGCTCCTGCGGCAAACACCTTCAGCTCGGGCGAGCCGGCGAGAATAATGCAGCGAATCTCTGGGTTCGAGTCTGCAGCTTGGAGGGCGTGGCAAATCTCAAGCAAAACCGCTGGGCTCAACGCGTTAAGGACTGCTGGGCGGTGGAGCTCGACCAATCTGACTCTTTCAAGACGGGTGGAGGCTCTTATGTATTGGTAGCTGTGGGGGTTAGATACTTCCAGCATGTCACAGCGGTGTTAGTGTAAGTATTCGGGACTCTGCGCCAAAGTTCAATTAGACGGTACCCCGAGGAAGAATAATTAGCGTGGGGAAATTGGCCGTATATACATAACAGTTGGGAAGTGACCCCTTCACTCTGAAAAAACGTCTTTATCAGAGCTGTAGTTTAAGCCTTTTATTTAAAATGCGGGGAATTGCGGCTGCACGGATTTCGTTTATCACCCTCTGTGTATACACGGCCGTAAGCGGATACAGTGACGATTGCCACGCATTGACAAGAATTGCTCAGGTAAACGGTACTCGGGTATTTGCGCAAGTATTCTGAAATAATTTCCGGTGGTTCTCTTGTCCTTGCGACTTACTTAGTTTGTCATGGGAAGCTGCTCATAGGACAGTGAAATGGTAACAAGGGTAGGCGGCCGCTTATATCCGCTTGACGTACCTCGGCCGCCCACAGGACTAGAGTTACAACGGGTGGTGAAAAGAGGGATATTCCTTGGGCACAGGATATTTTCGGCTACACTGCATACAGACCAATAAATTACAAAATCGTGTGCAGCACTATGTATTACAAAATGACAGTGTCTATTCCGCATACATATTCATGTATATGAATCCCCCTATACGCAATATGGTGTAATTCAACAGAGGTCAGAATTTAGATATAGATATGAATATCTGTATATATCTGTATATCTATTTAGAGTAAATAATGCGTTACTAAGCCATGCTATATAGTTCTCGAATTTATTAATTAATTATATAGTATTCCGATAATAGTAAATAATTGATAAAATATTAGTATATGTACTAAATATTATCTCCATATAAATCAACGATAGATGAACAAATCTAGATTCGGTAAGCTACATAGAATATTCATGAGAAATAGATTCAAACAAGAACCATACCTTTTCGAAGGAGACGTAAATATATACCAACGTGTTTCTATATACCCATTTAATTTCCTGAATCTACGCCATGACGAAAAATTGTATGCATAACACCCCAAAACTGGATATGGTCAGTTTATGTGAATATTATTATCCTGTATTTACTTTTTCATATAGCACGTGTGCAGTTCCCCTCTTAGGTGAGTGAGTATAGTGTGCATCGGCGATGTATCACTGAAACTATCTATCAGGAATCAAATTCTTCACTAGCCTTTGTTTACCTGACACAATCTTGTCCCCGGCAATAAATAGTACTTACTATTCTTGAGAAAAGTCCGGTGCTCAAGATTGTACTACAGGCTATCTAACAATATGTATCTACGTCTTACGAGTTACCCGTAGAAACGCCTGAAACTTTCACAAGTCAGTAGGTTATATCATCTACAAAAGCAAATCAAACTTGAATATTTCAGCGGAACCCCTAATTTCTACGTAGTTCTAGATGCTTCGTAACAGCCGTCATAAACGCGTCCAGCTTGAACTACAATGCATTGTCAGTCGAACGTACGTGATCAGGACCTTGCAGGGATTGAAAGGGTCCCAGAAATGGGCTAGTCTTGTCCCCATCGGGCCTTTTCTTAGCCTTCGCAAACTATATCTTGAACTAGTTTCGGCCATCTCGAAACTACTTTATTTACAAAACCATTCATGATAAAACCTAGGTTTGCAATGATAGAGCGAGCTTGGTTCTATGTGCTTTCCCGGTTAGACTTTCAACCATAATTCCTAGCCCAATATAAGAGCGGAAACTAGCTATAGAAAGGTCTAGAAGTTTGTAAGCCATACATCGCACCTTCCTCTACAAATTCCAACGGAACTTAATCCGCGTTCCAGTACTCCCAGTAATCGGACAAGACAGTCATACCCATGCCCCTTCGATAATTTCTTTTGGATACCCCCTTTAAGCACTAGTGCTGTGTTTTTGTTTTCTGACTTATAGCGCGTGCCTTACCTAACCTCGCAGGTTCGGGGTGTTGACCTTTTTCTTTGTTGGTGTTTTCCCCTGTGCTGGCCCTAGAGGGGTGACCACGGACCCACTCCAGGGATTCCCCTAGCCCGGGAGTGGGGGGCACATGGCAGATGCACCGGTTTTAGGCTTGTTTCCCTTTAGAGCCATGCGTAGGCAAGCAATTGGCCACCGAAGATATAGGCCTGCGTCTTACCATACCATGTGAAAGATTCCCGACCACTCACCGCGAGTGTCGAGAATCGCGACTGCATCTAGGATATAAGGGGAGTAAGTTTCACCCTAGGTGTAGGATTCCTAAAAGGGAAATCCCGATACAGGTCTAGATTTCGGTACCAGGCCGGATATGGTGCAGACGGGGCGAGAGTGGTATAATAAGGTTCCTACCCGAGGAACTAACGGGCGAGACAATTCACCCCTTCCGCCAGCGGCCGTAGAGCCAATGGTGATGCTTACAAACTGCTCATGGCTCCAGACTAGCAGAGAAATGTACTTGCCGGTAGAGCGCCTTAGGCTAGGGGTTTTAAACTAGGACATCGCATAAATCATTACACGTCAAGTCTCTGGCTCGGAATTTAGCCCGATTTGCATGACCCACGAGGTTAGGGTACTCGGCTGGTGATTCCTTTAGTTCGTGGCGCAGCTCAAAACATTTAGGCTTTTCTTTTGTGCGGCCAGTTACGGAAGACTATAGTCCACGGCGATGCGCGTATAAGGGAGATCGCCTCAGTAAGTCACATCCTGCCGATTCTTCTTGCACGTGGTCAGATTCAGTGCATGTAGCAGGGAGTCGATCCGATTGCTTCTGGCGGCGAAAAGTTAAGAGTGCTAAGATCGATGTTTCCCTCCCGAGATCCGCACGAAGGACTAAATGTTACGATTCAGTATCGTGCCGTGTTAAGGTTTGAAGGATGTTTGCATAAAGGTGCGGATGCTCATCTCTAACAAGATGAAACGCGTTGAATCGACCGAGAATCTCACCTATCCTTTACGAGCCATAGCTAGGACCTAGGGTCTTGTTGGAGGCTTGAAAGCAGAATCCGCGCATCCCTATATTTCACCTGGTGGATATCCTCGGGCCTAGCCGCTTCTAAGACCGTCTAGCCGCAGGGCACTCTTGTAAGCTTTTGTTACCCCGCGCACGCACGTTCCTAAAAGGGAAAGTGGCCGTGCAGATGTACGCATGCGGAAATGGAGCCTTCTCATTAGATACTGTCGTCACCCTTAAGGTTTCTTTTTGAAGGCAACTTTAGTCTTGAGTATTTACCGGGGATTGCATGTGTACATCCAGATTAGGACTATAGCAGCGAAACTGGAAGAGACATGGCCATTCACCCTCTCCATCATTTCGACGCTGGAGATTGCCACGACTCGAAGTTACCTTGGTTAGTAAAACGTTAAGCCCATCGCTCTTCATTGCAGTGCACGTGTCCGGTAGAGTGTCGATACGAGGCGGGGTGGTGGCGGGGCCCTTCATTTCCTGCATCCCAATAAGGCAATCCTACCTGATTAAGGTTTCCATACGCAATGCTAAGTCTCGGGTGCATGCGCACGCAGATTCCTGTGTTGATATAGACTGCCAGGGTGTACACCTATGTACTCGTGTAGGCTACCGTCATCCCTTCAAAAAATCTATTTATGGGTCAGTCAAAAGCACCGAACCACCAAGAGATCAGCACCACTTTCTTGGCGCAAACTAGAGTTTCCACATAAAGTTGGTACTATATTGGTGATAGTTGGTAGGTCATGGTTAAGAGAAAAGAGAGAAATAAAACGTATATAAGGAGAGTGACCCCCCCCGTCCCAAACTTTTTTTTTTATTGTTCCTCATTATCTAAATTTCCATTTTTCGACTTTTCGATAACCTTTCCATTCGCTTATAATGAAGTTCTCCACCGTCTCCGCCGCCGCCTTGTTGGCCCTTGCTTCTTCCGTCTCTGCTGACGATGTTAACGTTTGTTACATTACCGCTTTGATCGGTGACATCAAGGCTAACTTGAACAAC